>NW_026967506.1:375962-621498 GCF_028390025.1 Pseudophryne corroboree
GAAGGAAACCGCCCAGCTGGAATTCCTCCATAGGGGCATTCCTGGCCTCACACCAAGCAACATATTTTCACCATATACGGTGATAATGTTGAGCTGTCACATCCTTCCTAGCCTTTATCAGCGTAGGAATGACCTCATCTGGAATGCCTTTTTCCGCTAGGATCCGGCGTTCAACCGCCATGCCATCAAACGCACCCGCGGTAAGTCTTGGAACAGACAGGGCCCTTGTTGCAACAAGTCCTGTCTTAGAGGAAGAGACCACGGGTCCTATGTGAGCATTTCTTGCAGATCTGGATACCAAGTCCTTCTTGGCCAATCCGGTACAATGAGTATTGTTCTCACTCCTCTTTTTCTTATGATTCTCAACACCTTGGGTATGAGAGGAAGAGGAGGAAATACATATATATATATATATATATATATATATATACTGATTGGAACACCCACGGTGTCACCAGGGCGTCTACAGCTATCGCCTGAGGGTCTCTTGACCTGGCGCAATACCTCTGTAGTTTCTTGTTGAGGCGGGATGCCATCATGTCCACCTGTGGCAGTTCCCACCAACTTGCAGCCTGTGCGAAGACTTCTTGATGAAGTCCTCACTCCCCCGGGTGGAGGTCGTGCCTGCTGAGGAAGTCTGGTTCCCAGTTGTCTACCCCCGGAATGAACACTGCTGACAGTGCGCTTACGTGATTTTCCGCCCAGCAAAGAATTCTGGTGGCTTCCGCCATCGCCACTCTGCTCCTTGTGCTGCCTTGTCGGTTTACATGAGCCACAGCGGTGATGTTGTCTGACTGAATCAGAACTGGTTGACCGCGAAGCAGGGTCTCTGCTTGACGTAGGGCGTTGTAAATGGCCTTTAGTTCCAGGATGTTGATGTGAAGGCAAGTCTCCTGACTTGACCACAGACCTTGGAAATTTCTTCCCTGTGTGACTGCTCCCCACCCTCGGAGGCTTGCATCCGTGGTCACCAGGACCCAGTCCTGAATGCCGAATCTGCGGTCCTCGAGAAGGTGAGCACTCTGCAGCCACCGCAGGAGAGACACCCTGGCCCTGGGGGATAGGGTGAATAACCGATGCATCTGAAGATGTGATCCGGACCATTTGTCCAGTAAGTCCCACTGAAAGGTCCTCGCATGGAACCTGCCGAAGGGAATGGCCTCGTATGATGCCACCATCTTTCCCAGGACTCGAGTGCAGTGAGGCACTGACACCTGTTTTGGTTTTAATAGGTCCCTGACCAGTGTCATGAGTTCCTGAACCTTCTCTATCGGGAGATAAACCCTTTTCTGGCCTGTGTCCAGAATCATGCCCAGGAAAGGCAGACGAGTCGTAGTAACCAACTGTGACTTTGGAATATTCAGAATCCAGCCGTGTTGCCGTAACACTTCCAGAGAATGTGCTACGCTAATCAGCAACTGCTCTCTTGACCTCGCTTTTATGAGGAGATCGTCCAAGTATGGGATAATTGTGACCCCTTGCTTCCGCAGGAGTACCATCATTTCCGCCATTACCTTGGTAAATATTCTCTGAGCCATGGAGAGACCAAACGGCAACGTCTGAAATTGGTAATGACAATCCTGTACCACAAATCTGAGGTACGCCTGATGAGGTGGATAAATGGGGACATGAAGGTATGCATCCTTTATGTCCAGAGACACCATAAAATCCCCCCCTTCCAGGCTTGCAATGACCGCTCTCAGCGATTCCATCTTGAACCGGAACCTTTTTAGGTACATGTTCAGGGAGTTTAAATTCAATATGGGTCTGACCGAACCGTCCGGTTTCGGTACCACAAACATGGTCGAATAATAACCCTTTCCTTGTTGAAGGAGGGGAACCTTGACCACCACCTGTTGAAGATACAAGTTGTGAATTGCAGTTAACACTATTTCCCTCTCTAAGGGGGAAGCTGGCAGGGCTGACTTGAGGTATCTGTGAGGGGGCACCTCTTCGAATTCCAGCTTGTATCCCTGAGACACAATATCTATTGCCCAGGGATCCAACTGGGAGTGAGCCCATTTGTGGCTGAAATTTCGGAGACGCACCCCCACTGGGCCTAGCTCCGCCTGTGTAGTCCCAGCGTCATGCGGTGGATTTTGTAGAGGCCGGGGAGGACTTCTGTTCCTGGGAACTAGCTGTGTTGTACAGCTTCTTTCCTCTGCCCCTGCCTCTGGCAAGAAAGGACGCACCTCGGACTTTCTTGCCTTTTTTTGAACGAAAGGACTGCATTTGGTAATACGGTGCTTTCTTACGTTGTGAGGGAACATATGGCAAAAAATTTGACTTTCCAGCAGTAGCTGTGGAGACCAGGTCCGAGAGACCTTCCCCAAACAACTCCTCACCCTTGTAAGGTAAAAACTCCATGTGCCTATTTGAGTCGGCATCGCCTGTCCATTGCCGAGTCCACAGGACCCTTCTGACAGAAATCGACATAGCATTTATTCTAGAGCCCAGTAGGCTAATGTCTCTTTGATCATCTCTCATATATAGGACAGCGTCTTTTATATGCCCCAGGGTCATTAATATAGTATCCTTGTCTAAGGTATCCAGTTCCTCAGATAAGGTATCTGTCCATGCTGCTACAGCACTACACACCCAGGCCGACGCAATTGCCGGCCTTAGTAAGGTACCTGAATGTGTATAAATGAACTTCAGGGTACCCTCCTGCTTTCTATCCGCAGCATCTTTGAGGGTACCCGTATCCTGTGACGTCAGGGCTACCTTCTTGGATAAGCGTGTTAAAGCTTTGTCCACCCTAGGGGAGGATTCCCAGCATAACCTGTCCATTGGCGGGAAAGGATACGCCATAAGCATCCGTTTGGAAATTTGCAGTTTTTTATCTGGAGATTCCCAAGCCTTTTCACATAACTTATTTAGCTCATGTGAAGGGGGAAAGGTCATCGCCTGTCTTTTTTCCCCATACATATGAACCCTCTTGTCAGGGACTGTGGTTTCCTCTGTGATGTTCAACACATCCTTCATTGCTATAATCATATAACAGATGGATTTAGCCAATTTAGGCTGTAACTTTGCATCATCATAGTCGACACTAGAGTCAGAATCCGTGTCGGTATCTGTGTCAACAATTTGGGATAGTGGACGCTTCTGAGACCCTGACGGCCTCTGCAACATAGGATCAGGCATGGGCTGAGACCCTGACTGTCCTAAAGTTTCAGCTTTATCCAACCTTTTATGCAAGGAATTAACATTATCATTTAAAACCTTCCACATATCCATCCAATCAGGTGTCGGCGACGTCGGCGGAGACACCACATTCATTTGCTCCCGCTCTGCTTCCACATAGCCTTCCTCGTCAAACATGTCGACACAAGCGTACCGACACACCACACACACAGGGGATGCTCTTTTTGAAGACAGTTCCCCCACAAGGCCATTTGGAGAGACAGAGAGAGTATGCCAGCACACACCCCAGCGCTATATGTCCCAGGAATCACACAGTAACTTAGTGTTAACCCAGTAGCTGCTGTATATTATGTTTTTGCGCCTAATTTATGTGCCCCCCCGCTCTTTTTACCCTCTTCTACCATGAATCTGCAGGGGAGAGCCTGGGGAGCTTCCTCTCAGCGGAGCTGTGGAGAAAAAATGGCGCTGGTGAGTGCTGAGGAAGAAGCCCGCCCCCTCAGCGGCGAGCTTCTGTCCCGTGTTTCTGTGTAATATTACGGCGGGGGCTCATACATATATACAGTGCCCAACTGTATATATGCTCCGCTTTTGCCAAGAGGTCCTAATTGCTGCCCAGGGCGCCCCCCCCCTGCGCCCTGCACCCTACAGTGACCGGAGTATGTGGGTATAGTGTGGGAGCAATGGCGCACAGCTGCAGTGCTGTGCGCTACCTCAGTGAAGACTGGAGTCTTCTGCCGCCGATTTTGAAGTCTTCTTGCTTCTTTCACCCGGCTTCTGTCTTCTGGCTCTGCGAGGGGGGCAGCGGCGCGGCTCCGGGATCGGACGACGAGGGTGAGATCCTGTGTACGATCCCTCTGGAGCTAATGGTGTCCAGTAGCCTAAGAAGCAGGACCTATCTTCAGTGAGCAGGGCTGCTTCTCTCCCCTCAGTCCCACGATGCAGGGAGCCTGTTGCCAGCAGATCTCCCTGAAAATAAAAAACCTAACAAAATACTTTCTTATCGCCAGCTCAGGAGAGCTCACTAAACAGCACCCAGCTCGTCCGGGCACAGATTCAAACTGAGGTCTGGAGGAGGGACATAGAGGGAGGAGCCAGAACACACCAGAATATAAATTCTTTCTTAAAGTGCCCTGTCTCCTGCGGAGCCCCTCTATTCCCCATGGTCCTTACGGAGTCCCCAGCATCCACTAGGACGTTAGATAAATGCTTCCACGTTCCCATTGAGCACCAGAAGTCCCCTGCTGGAAAGCTTCCGCTACGTGCTTCTTAAACTTTTAGGCAGGAACGGAGCTTCACTTATAAAATGCAAATATTTTGCGATTAATACACAATACACTTTTTTCCTACACACCCTGAAAGTCACCCACGTGGATAACTTCCGTTCAGTGCTGCCCAAACTTTTAGGCCAGGACCAAGTTTTGTATGTGCATTTACAAGTACCCACTAAACAAATACAATAAATATATAACAAATGACATCCGATTTTATGCAGATTTAAAAATGACTACTCCCACCTATGGCAACAATATGAGAATATATTCAAAGTATCTGTACGCTTGTGCGCGTTTTCCCGCCAAAAGTAACACAATAAAATTTCGCTTTTCCGTGCTTTCTTGCGGTTAGCACCTGCACCTCTGAGACTATACAGGACAGACGTGGTTTAACAACATTAGGTAGTTTTAACACAGAACAAGATTGTTTTACTTTAAACGTGTCCTCCACCCTTAGTTGTTACACCAAAGTCTGTTAGGGCCTGCAAGTCCGCGAGTGTGAGATGAAACGGACAGAGCCCCCAACTGTGAAGTTCGATTAATTTACAAAGAAAAGCAATACCTAATCACACTGTGGTTCGGGACGCAGCAGCCGCTAAACGTAAACGAATAACCGCTAGGATATGTATGCACATTGCGTATACACGCCGGCACGCTATGCGCACAATGCAGCGACACGTGTGGCTGAATAAACCCTATCCCCAACAAGAATGGAATGCGACACCAGTAGTTAAATGTTATGTTGTGGTCCAACGCATCAACAATATTTACTCAAAAGATACAAGTAAAGATACAACAGTAATACAGGGAAGAGCTACAACCAATAGTACATACAGTACGTTTGTTCGCGAGCGCTCCCGGATCCAGGCCTCAGTCAGTCTTAGCAAGATGACCTTCAGAGAATAGTCTGAGCCTGGCCAGGAAAACTCTCTTTTATACAATGAGTCCAAATACGGTACAATGGGAAATGTAAGCTCTTCCATAGGTCAAGGGGCAGGTACAGTACATGAGGGGTCATAGGTTGGTTTGAATGAATGTGCGATGCTTGGTCCAGGTTTGCTTGCAGGTGTTCACCACTAGGTTCCCGCTGAATATCAAGAGTACAGTATTGGCGAATATTACAATTCTGTCCTAAACTGGTTCTGTCCCCTCACATCCTGTAAAGCTGGATAACTCTATTGTTCTACCCTTTGAGTAAATGTAACTTGCTGGCAATGTGTGTGGAGACTATGTGTAAATTGTGCACTATATGAATTGAATATTGAATATGTCTTTGTAGCTTCTCTCTGCGAATGCGTATGCTATCGTATATACTCATACCACGCGCCAATACGCAAGGCTCGTGAACCAGTGTACGTAGCGTGGTGTTTGCACGTGGTGTGTGTGTGTGTAATATTTTCGACTTTGACAGGGGTAATCATTGAAAATAGGCTTAATAACCGTATACAATGTCAAAGTGCAGTAAAGAAGGCAAGTAAGGTGCTAGCGTGCATAAAACGGGGAATTGAGACAAGGGAAAAGGATGTAATCCTGCCGCTGTACAAATCATTGGAACGTCCGCACCTGGAATATTGTGTTCAGTTTTGGGCACCACTGTATAAAAAAGATATTGGTGAACTTGAAAGGGTTCAAAGGCGAGCTACTAAACTGATTAAAGGGCTAGAGGGACTGGATTACGAGGAAAGGCTTACTAGGTTGAATATGTATACACTAGAAAAGAGACGCCTAAGAGGAGACATTAATATCTTCAAATATGGAAAGGGACATCACAAAGAGTTATCAGAGGAATTATTTATTAAAAGAACTCTGTTTTGGACACGTGGGCACTCGCTGACGCTAGAGGAGAGAAAATTCCGTACAAAACGTAGGAAAGGGTTCTTCATTGTTAGGGCAATAAGGATGTGGAATTCCCTGCCAGGGAAGGTGGTAATGACGGACTCTGTAAATGCATTTAAAAACTGATTGGATACATTTCTGATTGAAAAAGCTATCCAAAATTGTAACATTTAAAATATTGGCATTGATAATCTGGGTGGAACATGATTTATAGTTGTTAACTAGACATAAAACATTACTTCAGCAGGTACAGTAAAATGAACTCAACTTAATACAGGATACAGGTTGAATACAATGGGCATTTTGCCTCTGTTTAACCTCACTTACTATCTACTATCTACAGCAGGGCTGGCCAAACCAGTCCTCGAGATCTACCAACAGTTGACATTTTCCAGACCACCTAGCTGGTGCACAGGTGTAGTCATTACTAATTAAGATGTGCTGCATTCATTCCTAACTGACAATTCTACAGATCTCCAGGAGGCCTGGAAAACATGAACTGTTGGTAGATCTCGAGGACTGGTTTGGCCAGCCCTGATCTACAGCATAGGTTCTCAAACTCGGTCCTCAGGACCCCACACAGTTCATATTTTGCAGGTCTCCTCACAGAATCGCAAGTGAAATAATTAGCTGCACCTGTGGGCCTTTTAAAATGTGTCAGTGAGCAATTAATACACCTGTGCACCTGCTGGGTTACCTGCAAAACATGCACTGTGTGGGGTCCTGAGGACCGAGTTTAAGAACCTGTGACCTACAGGATTTGGCGAGCTTATATAGGTTGTCCCATCTTTTGCTATTTTTACAGACTGGATTAGATGGAGGACTACGTTTAGCTAAACTAAAAGGTGCAGGTCTCTGCCTTGTCAATTTTCTTTCAGAGGCGTTTGGCTCTTTTGGCAACAGTTCACACTTTCCTGCAAGGTGTCCTCAGAGTACAACCTCCATTTATACCACCTACAGCGCCATGGGACTTGAATCTAGTTTTAGATTTTTTGCAGTCTTCAATTTTTCAACCCTTACAACACATGGATGCTAAGTTTCTAACTTGGAAAACAGTGTTTCTCCTAGCCTTAGCTTCGGCAAGGCGTGTTTCAGAACTGGGTGCCTTGTCATGCCAGCCACCGTATCTGGTATTTCATGATGATAGAGCGGAACTTTGCACGAATGTCGCTTTTCTACCGAAGGTGGTATCTTTTCACATCAATCAACCAATCGTAGTTCCTGTTTTTTCAGAAGGTTCAGGAACTCCAGCTACTTTGGATGTGGTACGCGCACTTCGCATTTCTGTAGCCCGAACATCAACAGTACGTAAAACAGATACATTAGGGCAGATGTATTAACCTGGAGACGGCATAAGGAAGTGATAAACCAGTGATAAGTGCAAGATGATAAACACACCAGCCAATCAGCTCCTAACTGTCAATTTGCATATTGGAGCTGATTGGATGGTGCGTTATCACCTTGCACTTATCACTGGTTTATCACTTCCTTATGTCTACTACAGGTTAATACATTTGCCCCATTGTTTGTTCTCTATGATGCAGTCAAGATAGGTTGGCTAGCTTCCAAACAGACCTTGGCTAGATGGATTAAGCTGACCATTCGTCAAGCTTACTTTATGCTAGTCTACAGCCGTCTGTATCCGTTTCAGCACATTCCACTCATTCCGTGGGAACGTCATGGGCGGCAAGTCTTGGCGCTTCTACAACGCAACTTTGCCGTGTGGCTACATGGTCATCAGTGCACACGTTACAAGTTTGATACGTTTGCGGCATCAGCATCTAGCTTTGGCCGTCTAGTGTTACAGGTGCCACACAGCTCTCCCACCCCAAGGGGGAAACTTTGGTACATCCCAAGAGTACTCCAGTGACCCCTAGTGGATGAAAAAGAAAATAGGATTTTGGTACTTACCAGATAAATCCTTTTCTTTGAATCCACAGGGGTAACTGGATGCCCACCCAGAGCAGTTTCACCTGGCTTGTGGTAAGTTCAGTAAATCTTATGGTAACACATTCTCACCGACTTGTTCAAATGTTAAGGTGATTGTTATTTATTGTCGTGTCAACTTTCTAGTCCGTTATGTTATATTGTTATATGTAATTCTCCATTGTTCATCCTCTCTTTCGCTCCTGTTCCGCTCAGTAAAAAACACTGAGGAATCTTGGGAGTATGGAGGGGGAGGAAGGTTACTAATTTAAATATTTAAATGTGCCTATCCCTGCTAATGCCCCCTCCATATCACAATTGTACTCCAGTGCCCCCTGTGGATTCAAAGAAAAGGATTTATCTGGTAAGTACCAGAATCCTATTTTTGCTTCTAAATTACTTGAGCAGCCTATCTACAACCATCTCACCTGCTACCTCTCCAGTAACTCTGTCCTTGATCCTCTCCAGTTTGGCTTCTGCTCCCTCCTCACCACTGAAACTGCCCTGGCCAAAGTCACCAATGATCTCATGGCCAATTCCAGTGGCCACTTCTCCATCCTCATCCTCCTGGACCTCACTGCGTCCTTTGACACTGGGGGTCACCCTCCTACTGCACACCTTTCGGATCATGGGCATCTCTGACACTATAATTTCTTGGTTCATTTTCGCCAACTGCTCCTTCTCAATCTCTACCTTTGGTTCCACCTACCTCGCATCCATCCTTCCTGTGGGTGTCCTCCAGGGCTCTTTCACTGTACACATCCTCCCGAGGTGAACTTATCAGTTCCTTCGGCCTCCAGTATCACCTCTATACCAATGATTCTCAACTCTACCTCTCCTGATCTCTCCCCTTCCTTCCTCTCCCAGTTGTCCAGTTGCCTCTCCACCATCTCCTCCTGCATATCAGAGTGTTTTCTCAAACTCAACATGGCCAATACTGAGCTCATTGTCTCTCCTCCATCTATAACCTCCCCCTTCTGACCTCTCTATCACTGTCAACAACTCCAACATCTCCTCTGTTCCTCAAGTCTGCTGCCTGGGAGTCATGCTTGACTCTTTCCTCTCTTTTGCCTCCCACATTCAGTCTCTAATCCTATCCTGTCATTTCCAGCTCCTCAACATTGCTTGCATTAGACTCTTCCTCTCCCAAACCATCATCCACTCATTGATCATCAACCCCTCCCTCTCCTTCATTGCACACATTCAGCCTCTCACAATCTTCTCCCTTCCACCTTCAGACCATCTCTAGAATTAGACCCTTACCAAGAGTGCCACCAAATTCTCATTCATGCACTTGTCATTTCCTGTCTGGACTACTGCAATTTCCTCCTCCCTGGATTTCTTCTCACTCATCTCTTCCTACTGCAGTCTATCATGAATGCTGCTGCCCATCTTATTTATCTTTCTCGTTGACTTGCATTAGACTTCTCATCTATAAGCTGCTTCACTGGCTTCCCTCGCACCGTAGACATCTAAACTACTAACCCCCCCCTCCACACACACACTTTTAAAATCTTCAATTGCTCCTCTCCCGCCTTTATCACCAGCCTCATCTCTGTCCACTTCCTCCATCTCCACCACTGACCACCACCACTCACTCCCACATCTGAGAACTTTCACTCACTTTATCAGTCTTACTGCCAGTCTCAACTCCTTCAAGCAGGCCTACAAGACTCACTTCATACAAGCCTATTGGCCACCATAACTCCCTCCTAGCATCTGTAACCACCACCGACCCTCTCTTAGCCTGTAGGCTCTCACGAGCAGGCTCCTCTCAATAGAGACTCATCTAGCCACCCTGCCCACAAGAGTTACCCCTCTATATCACCATTTACCAACTCACAACTATTTGATGCCCGATCACCCAATGTGCCTCCTCCAGATGGTGAGAATCATGCTTACGCACAGGTAGCACTGCATACTACACACCTTTATCCTGATGTTACTGGATGAACAGTGCAACGTTACAGACTCTGTGGACTGTTGTCTACCTGAAATTAGAAGAATTATGGGGACTAAGTTGACCCTAGGGCTTGCAGTTGGCAAAGATCACCATACGAGGCTTCTACAGGGAGTAATATCCATTCCTGGGGTAGTATGTGAGGGCTGGATGTACTACTCCGGTATAGTTCTCTGCCATGAGTATGAGGACAACAGATTAAAGTGATCCCCAATCCATGATATCATTTCAGTATTATAGATGTGTCCACTTACATCTAGCCTCCCCGCACATTAAGCAGCTCTTCCAGTCACGCCATGCCGTGGCGTTACTCAGTGCCTCAGATACAGCCGAAGTCGCACAGAGAATACAGGCATGCCACAAACCATTTTAATCAGCAGAGTCTGTGCGTCCTATTCACATGGGGCCTAATTCAGAACTGATCGTAGATGTACTAAATTTAGCACATCTGCGATCAGCCACACTGACATGCGGGGGGACGCCCAGCACAGGGCTAGTCCGCCCCGAACCCTCCCCCCACACATACAAGTACAAAAGCATCCCACAGCTGTGATGTGTTTGTACTGGAAGAGTAGCTACCTGCCAGCGCAGCTGCTGCGCACTGGCAGGGAGCTACTCATCGCTGTGAGGGTTGCAGCAGCTGTGTGTGACGTCACGCAGCTGCCGCGGCCCGCCCCCCCCAACGGTCCGGGCACGCCTGCATTGCCCGGACCGTGTCCTCTAAATGGCGGCCAAATGCCGCCGGCCCGTCCAGCGACCGCCTCTGCCTGCCAATCAGGCAGAGGCGATCGCAGGGCTAAGAGCCATTGGCTGTCTGGCATGCGCTGGCGCATGCGAAGTTCAGAAAACGCACAGCAGCGATCGGGTCTGAATTAGGCGCACAGTGAAACAAATCTAGATGCATTTTCTGCAAAAAAAGATGCCCGGCGCTAAGGAGTTGCACGGGACCTGTCAGCTCACTCACGCCAGGCGTCTCCTGCTGCGTGGCGTATCGAGGTAAGATGGTTGAGGACACATCTGGATATCAACAAGCCCTTAAGGCTATGGAATGAATTACCGAATTGAATGAGACCATGTACGTACGGAGCGTTAATATCACAGGTCAGATAGCCAGTGTAGATGACAAGATCGAATGTCTGGGAGGAATTCCAGGAACCTGTAAGCAGATACAATAGGGAATAATAGATCATGACATTCTGCACACGGGAGCCCCCCAGTCAGTATTCACAGGTGTTTTGCAGATACTGTGTCATCACATGGAGAAAAAAACGGACCCAGAGTCTAAAGGGGGAACTAGTATTGCCACAAGGGAACTTGGACTTCTCAGCAGTCCAGGACCTTGGAGAGCAAAGATTATATCTGTCAGTTCCTAGTGTTCCCGGACTGTGGTCTAGAGTGGGAGCTGGGGTAGCAGTGTGCAGAAACCTGGGTGGCCTCATGGAGTTCCTGCACATGGGAGGTATACGTGGATAGCGGGAATCCTGCAAATAGTGAGCACTGAAGAGGAACGTTGGAAAAAGAGACTAAAGATTGAGAACTAGGAGTTAGCACAGAGAGATAAAGAGCTGGGCTTAGTAACGAGTAGCTCTGTAACCAGGTGGGACCCACAATGCATTTCTCTGGAACCAGTAAAAAGTTATGCTGAAATTCAGTTGGAAGCTCTGTCTCATTGGGTCTGTGGTTGATAGCAAGTTCAGACCCAGTCAAGCTACCTGGACTTGCTGGATTGGAACCAGTGATGATGGAGCCCAGACAAACCGGTGGATTTTGTGACTGTACTGGAACCAGTGATGCTGGAGACGACTGGAACCAGTGTCGCTGGAGACCAGACTAGGACCGGCGGAATTGACAACTGGACTGTATCCAGAATCACTGGAGACCAGACTGGAACCATCAAATTTGATGTTCGGACTGAACTGGTGGATGATGAATTAGATACAGTGTTAGGACACTGAGATGTGTGGTTTTGAGTCACACATTGCAGACATGTAGCAACGTTGTGCTGGCAACCAGCCAGCACTCCAGGAAGTCCTTTTATAAGGGCCACTGGTTACAGATTGGAGGTCTGAGTCAGCTGCTCTGAAGAATCACTGCCATTGGTGAAGTTATCAGATGGCTTTTTCCAATATGCCAGTGCCCAAGACACTGCTCAAGCATGGATGGCAAGACGGCATGCAGCCCAGTTGTACAGCAAGCGGCAGACAGGAGACTGAAGGCAGTGCCTAGGAGACAGGAATCCACAAGTCCCAGGAGAGACCTGCTGGAGCTGTGACAGGACCCAGAGATGTAAGTAATGGGGACCGTAAACCTGGGTTGCGAAAATATCCAGCAAAGTATCCACAGAAGGCAATGGAGCCCAGGACAATATCCAGCAGAGTATCCACAGGATACACTGGGCACCAGGAGAATATCTGACAGAGTTATCCACAGAAAGCACTGGGAAGCAGAAGAATGACCAGCAAAGTATCCATAGGAGGCACTGGAGAGCAGGAGAATATCAAGCAGTGTATCCACAGGGGAAACTGGGGAGGAGAATGTCCAGCAGAGTATATACAGGAGACACTTAGGGGCAGGAGAATGTCTAGCCGAGTATCCACAGGAGACTCTGGAGAGGACAATATCCAGCAGAGCATCCACAGGACACAATGGGGAGCAGCAGAGTATCTACACGAGACACTGGGGAGCAGGAGAATGTCCAAGCAGAGTATCCACAGAAGGTACTGGGGAACATGAGAATTTCCAGCAATCTACAGGAGACAATGGGGAGCAGGAGAATGTCCAGCAGAGTATCCACAGTAGGCACTGAGGAGCAGGAGAATGTCTAGCAGAGCATCACAGAAGACAATGGGGAGAAGAAGAATGTCCAGCAGAGTATCCACAGAAGGCACTGGGGAGCTGGAGGATGTCAAGCAAAGTATCCACAGGAGACAATGGAGAGAAGAAAAATGTCCAGCCGAGTATCCACAAGAAACACTGGAGAGCAGGACAATATTCAGAAGAGTTCAGGTAAAGAACGGAGCAGGTCACTGGCTGCCGAAGAGCATACCATTTCATCTCGGATCTTATCAATCTTCTCCTTGAAGTAGGAAGCAAGATCCTTTGCCTTGATAGTGGCTGGTGGGGTAGGTGAGGGAGGATTCAGAAGTGATTTAAATGTATTAAAGAGTCGTTTGGGGTTAGAGGCTTGAGCAGAGATAAGAGTTTGGAAATATGTTTGTTTGGCAGTGTCCAGGGCATTTCTATAAGAGTGGTAGACAGTCTTATATGTGAGGAAGTCACTTGAAATACGGGATTTACGCCACTGACATTCAAGTTTTCGCGTGAGTTTTTGTAGTTGTCTTGTTAATTTGGAGCGCCATGGTTGACATCTAGGCCTACGTCGAGTGTGATGGGTAGCTAGAGCCACTTCATCAAGGGCTAGTTCTAGAGTCTTGTTCAGGTGTGATACAGCCATCTCAGGAGAGGTGAATGCAGAAATAGGTGAAAGCAGTTGGAGTGAAGTGGAAAGTTCTTGAAGATTAATTGTGTTAATATTTCTGCGGGTTTGAGGAGGATTGGAGGATTTCAGCAAAGGAGTTTGAATTAATGGAGAGCATGCAGGTGATAAGGTTGTGATCTGAGAGGGGGAAAGGAGTGTTAGTGAGTTCAGAGATGGAGCATAGTCTGGGGAATACTAGATCAAGGCAGTGGCCCTCCTGATGAGTAGAGGAGTCAGTCCATTGGGAGAGGCCAAGAGAGGAGGTTAGAGAGAGTAGTTTGGAGGTGTGAGCAGCAGATTTTGGACAATCAATAGCAATACTGAAATCACCAGGAGATAATGGGGAGCTGGAGGATGTCTGGCAGAGTATCCACAGTAGACACTGGGAAGCTGGAGAATGTCTAGCAGAGCATCACAGGAGACAATGGGGAGCAGGAGAATGTCCAGCAGAGTACCCACAGTAGACATTGGGGAGCTGGAGGATGTCAAGCAGAGTATCCACAGGAGACAATGGGGAGCAGGAGACTATCCAGCAGAGCATCTACACTAGACACTGGGGAGCAGGAGAATGTCCAAGCAGAGTATCCACAGGAGACAATGGGGTGCAGGAGACTATCCAGCAGAGCATCTACACAAGACACTGGGGAGCAGGAGAATGTCCAAGCAGAGTATCCACAGAAGGCACTGGGGAGCAGGTGAATTTCCAGCAATCTACAGTAGACATTGGGGAGCTGGAGGTTGTCAAGCAAAGTATCCACAGGAGACAATAGGGAGCAGGAGACTATCCAGCAGAATATCTACACGAGACACTGGTGAGCAGGGGAATGCCCAATCTGAGTAAACACAGAAGGCACTGGGGAGCAGGAGAATGTCTAGCAGAGCATCACAGGAGACAATGGGGAGAAGAAAAATGTCCAGCCGAGTATCCACAGGAGACACTGGAAAGCAGGACAATATCCAGCAGAGCATCAACAGGACACAATGGGGAGCAGCAGAATGTCCAGGCAGAGTACCCACCGAAGGTACTGGGGAGCATGAGAATTTCCAGCAATCTACAGGAGACAATGGGGAGCTGGAGGATGTCTGGCAGAGCATCACAGGAGACACTGGGGATCAGGAGACTATCCAGCAGAGTATCTACACAAGACACTGGGGAGCAGGAGAATATCCAGCAGAGTATCCACAGAAGGCACTGGGGAGCAGGATAATGTCTAGCAGAGCACAGGAGACATTGGGGAGCTGGAGAATGTCCAGCAGAGTATCCACAGGAGACATTGGGGAGCTGGAGAATGTCCAGCAGAGTATCCACAGGAGACAGTGGGGAGAAGAATGTCCAACAAATTATCCACAGGAGAGCAGGAGTTTATCCAGCGGAGTATCCAGAGTGACACCCCCTACACACTCAACCTCCCCTCCCCTTCCTCCTGCATACAGTATCCCCTTATCAGCTACTTACTTCCTACATTTGACCTGTTCTGCGCTTGTTGAAATAAACTCCAGGAAACGAAGAAGACAAATTCTAGTAATTAGATTTTATTAGTTATTTGTGTACCGACCATATAACAGCATATTAAATCTCTCACTCTCACTCTCTCTCTCTCTCTATATATATATATATATATATATATATATACACTGCTCAAAAAAATAAAGGGAATACTAAAATAACACATCCTAGATCTGAATGAATGAAATATTCTTATTAAATACTTTGTTCTTTACATAGTTGAATGTGCTGACAACAAAATCACATAAAAATTATCAATGGAAATCAAATTTATTAACCCATGGAGGTCTGGATTTGAAGTCATACTCAAAATTAAAGTGGAAAACCACACTACAGGCTGATCCAACTTTGATGTAATGTCCTTAAAACAAGTCATAATGAGGCTCAGTAGTGTGTGTGGCCTCCACGTGCCTGTATGACCTCCCTACAACGTCTGGGCATGCTCCTGATGAGGTGGCGGATGGTCTCCTGAGGGATCTCCTCCCAGACCTGGACTAAAGCATCCACCAACTCCTGGACAGTCTGTGGTGCAACGTGGCATTGGTGGATGGATTCAGGTCTGGGGAACGGGCGGGCCAGTCCATAGCATCAATGCTTTCATCTTGCAGGAACTGCTGACGCACTCCAGCCACATGAGGTCTAGCATTGTCTTGCATTAGGAGGAACCCAGGGCCAACCGCACCAGCATATGGTCTCACAAGGGGTCTGAGGATCTCATCTCGGTACCTAATGGCAGTCAGGCTACCTCTGGCGAGCACATGGAGAGCTGTGCAGCCCCCCAAAGAAATGCCACCCCACACCATTACTGACCCACTGCCAAACCGGTCATGCTGGAAGATGTTGCAGGCAGCAGAACGTTCTACTTGGCGTCTCCAGACTCTGTCACGTGCTTAGTGAGAACCTGCTTTCATCTATGAAGAGCACAGGGCGCCAGTGGCGAATTTGCCAATATTTGTTTTCTCTGGCAAATGCCAAACGTCCTGCACGGTGTTGGGCTGTAAGCACAACCCCCACCTGTGGACGTCGGGCCATCATACCACCCTCATGGAGTCTGTTTCTGATCGTTTGAGTAGACACATGCACATTTGTTGCTTGCTGGAGGTCATTTTGCAGGGCTCTGGCAGTGCTCCTCCTGTTCCTCCTTGCACAAAGGCGGAAGTAGCGGTCCTGCTGCTGGGTTGTTGCCCTCCTACGGCCTCCTCCACGTCTCCTGATGTACTGGCCTGTCTCCTGGTAGCACCTCCATGCTCTGGACACTACGCTGACAGACACAGCAAACCTTCTTGCCACAGCTCGCATTGATGTGCCATCCTGGATGAGCTGCACTACCTGAGCCACTTGTGTGGGTTGTAGACTCCGTCTCATGCTACCACTAGAGTGAAAGCACCACCAGCTTTCAAAAGTGACCAAAACATCAGCCAGAAAGCACAGGAGCTGAGAAGGGGTCTGTGGTCACCACCTGCAGAACAACTCCTTTATTGGGGGTGTCTTGCTAATTGCCTATAATTTCCACCTGTTGTCTATTCCATTTGCACAACAGCATGTGAAATTTATTGTCAATCAGTGTTGCTTCCTAAGTGGACAGTTTGATTTCACAGAAGTGTGATTGACTTGGAGTTACATTGTGTTGTTTAAGTGTTCCCTTTATTTTTTTGAGCAGTGTACACACACACACACACACACACACACACACACACACACACACACACACACACACAACGTATTGTTATTTCATGTACTTCTTCACTATAAAGAAAGTAGACAACAGAGACAGATTAAAATCAAACAACCTTACATAATATTCCATTAGTCACTTGTTGAATACCAAATGTTATTTAACCATTGTGCTTTCCTTGTTGCAACTAAGTAAAAGATTGAATTGAAGTCAGGTTTATAAAAACAATTATTTATTAAAAAGACCACGCCCATATACAGGCTGAGAGGCCACATCCTCTCAGCCCGGGTCAAAGACATCAACAGAGAAAAACATGGTGATACACTGGTTTTATAATATTCAGTAACACCCAATTCTTATAACACTCCCACAGATTTCATGCATCTTGGAGTACAATGATATGCTCATATTAGGACAAGGTACCAGCTAGAAGCTAATTACCCTTATTCCAATTCTATTACACACAATGAGTCTGCTAAACTCTGTTAAAGTACACGTATCTGATTAGTGAACCAATGTCTGTGTAAAGGTCACCTAGAAAACAAAATGGTAGGAGGGTTAGGGTATATTATATGATAGGTATAGCTGTATACCTATGAAATATGCGAGTATGAATAAAATAAATGATATTCCTTATGCACTTAGATATTTAACACACTATACAATCTATCGGAGTCATTATAAAACATGGGTCATAGGATGAATAGCAAGTGTAGAGAATGACATTATATTCTTTTTTAAAACAATAATTTTTATTGAGTTTCAGGGCATTAAATTCTGACATCACATCAATTACATCACAACTATCCTGACACACAACACAGGCAGTCATTTGGGTGGAATTCTTTAGCCTAGTGACTGGATAGGCTGCAGTGATGTCACAATCCCCTAGTCACTGGATATGCTGCCCTCTCAGTGATGTCACTGTCTCCTAGTGACTGGATAGACCGCACTCTCAGTGATGTCACTGGCTCCTAGTCACTGAATAAGCTGCACTCTCAGTGATGTCACTGGTTCCTAGTGACTGGATAGGCTGCACTCTCAGTGATGTCACTGGTTCCTAGTGACTGGATAGGATGCACTCTGTGATGTCACTGGCTCCTAGTGATTGGATAGGCTGCACTCTCAGTGATTCCACTGGCTCCTAGTGACTGGATAGGCTGCACTCCCAGTGATGTCACTGGTTCCTAGTGACTGGATAGGCTGCACGCTCAGTGATGTCACTGGTTCCTAGTGACTGGATAGGCTGCACTCTCAGTGATGTCACTGGCTCCTAGTGATTGGATAGGCTGCACTCTCAGTAATGTCACTGGCTCCTAGTGATTGGATAGGCTGCACTCTCAGTGATGTCACTGGCTCCTAGTGACTGGATAGACTGCAGTGATGTCACAAGCCCCTAGTCACTGGATAGGCTGCATTCTCAGTGATGTCACTGGTTCCTAGTGACTGGATAGGCTGCACTCTCAGTGATGTCACTGTCTCCTAGTGACTGGATAGGCTGCACTCTCAGTGATGTCACAAGCCCGTAATCACTGGATAGGCTGCATTCTCAGTGATGTCACCGGTTCCTAGTGACTGGATAGGCTGCACTCTGTGATGTCACTGGTTCCTAGTGACTGGATAGGCGGCACTCTCCGTGATGTCACTGGTTCCTAGTGACTGGATAGGCTACACTCTCAGTGATGTCACTGGCTCCTATTGACTGGATAGACTTCACTGATGTCACAAGCCCCTAGTTACTGGATAGGCTGAACTCTCAGTGATGTCACTGGTTCCTAGTGACTGGATATGCTGCACTCTCAGTGATGTCACTGTCCTACTGAAGGGATAGGCTGCACTCTCAGTGATGTCACAAGCCACTAGTCACTGGATAGGCTGCACTCTCAGTGATGTCATTGGTTCCTAGTGACTGGATAGGCTGCATTCTCAGTGATGTCACTGGCTCCTAGTGACTGTATAGGCTGCACTCTCAGTGATGTCACCGGTTCCTAGTGACTGGATAGGCTGCACTCTGTGATGTCACTGGTTCCTAGTGACTGAATAGGCGGCACTCTCCGTGATGTCACTGCTTCCTAGTGACTGGATAGGCTGCACTCTCCGTGATGTCACTGGCTCCTAGTGATTGGATAGGCTGCACTCTCAGTGATGTCACTGGCTCCTAGTGACTGGATAGGCTGCACTCTCAGTGATGTCACTGGCTCCTAGTGACTGGATAGGCTGCAGTGATGTCACAAGCCCCTAGTCACTGGATAGGCTGCACTCTCAGTGATGTCACTGATTCCTAGTGACTGGATATGCTGCACTCTCAGTGATGTCACTGTCTCCTAGTGAAGGGATAGGCTGCACTCTCAGTGATGTCACAAGCCCCTAGTCACTGGATAGGCTGCACTCTCAGTGATGTCACTGGCTCCTAGTGACTGGATAGGCTGCACCCTCAGTGATGCCACTGGCTACAAGTGATTGGATAGGCTGCACTCTCAGTGATGTCACTGTCTCCTAGTGAAGGGATAGGCTGCACTCTCAGTGATGTCACAAGCCCCTAGTCACTGGATAGGCTGCACTCTCAGTGATGTCACTGGCTCCTAGTGACTGGATAGGCTGCACTCTCAGTGATGTCACTGGCTCCTAGTGACTATATAGGCTGCACTCTCAGTGATATCACTGGTTCCTAGTGACTAGATAGGCTGCACTCTCAGTGATGTCACTGGCTCCTAGTGACTATATAGGCTGCACTCTCAGTGATGTCACTGGCTCCTAGTGAGTGGATAGGCTGCACTCTCAGTGATGTCACTGGCTCCTAGTGAGTGGATAGGCTGCACTCTCAGTGATGCCACTGGCTCCTAGTGACTAGATTGGCTGCACTCTCAGTGATGTCACTGGTGATTACATGGGAAGACTTCTCATGGATGTTGAGCTACCAAATAACAGCATACACTAATTAGGCTATTAGTCTTAAAATACTAAATGCAGGGTGGTACTTATTATATTTTATTATGAAGCACCAATAACGTATTACAGAACTAATTATACCTTTAATTAGGGAGTATGACCAAACATAATAGTGCCCCATTACCTCTCCAGCCCATTGCTGGGATTCTAAATGACTTGTGGACCCTATGTAACTAGGATGTCTGAATGATGTTGAAACCTGATCAAATAAGCGACCTACAGATATAATAAGTTCCACACATTAGTGATCTGTTGCAGTCTTCTGTTTATGACATACTTTATATGTCTATGGCTGGTAATTACATTCTAGTAACGTGACTGGAATTTTCAATTACCCTCAATAAGTGAGTGATGGACATAAAGCTTTGAGCAAACACTCTGTAAATTAATTCATGTTTATCTTTAAATAATGACTTTCAAAATATTAGCAATTATATCAATTTCTTCGACCATGTTTGATGCCCATCAGCTCAAGGAAACAGCTTTGTCACCAATGTGACTTCTCTTGTGTGTAATAAGAGTTGATTTGTATGTAAAACATTTCCCACACTCAGAACATGAAAATGGTTTCTCCCCTGTGTGTATTCTCTGATGAATAACAAGATCTGATTTATGTGTAAAACATTTCCCACACTCAGAGCACGGAAATGGTTTCTCACCTGTGTGACGTCTCTGATGTGTAACAAGATCTGATTTTTGTGAAAAACATTTCCCACACTCAGAACATGGAAATGGCTTCTCACCTGTGTGACTTCTCTGATGTGCAACAAGATAAGATTTCTGAGTAAAACATTTCTCACACTCAGAACAAGAAAATGGCTTCTCACCTGTGTGAGTTCTCTGATGTTCAACAAGATATGCCTTTCGAGTAAACCATTTCCCACATTCAGCACATGGAAATGGTTTCTCACCTGTGTGACTTCTCTCGTGTTCAAAAAGATGTGTTTTTTGTGTAAAACATTTCCCACACTTAGAACATAGAAATGGTTTCTCACCTCTATGAATTTTTTGATGTTCAAGGAGATGTGTTTTGTGTGTAAAACATTTCCCACACTCGGAGCACGGAAATGGTTTCTCACCTGTGTGAGTTCTCTGATGATCAACAAGATAGGTTTTTCGTGTAAAACATTTCCCACACTCAGAGCATGTAAATGGTTTCTCACCTGTGTGAATTCTCCAATGTTTATTGAAACCTGATCTATATGTAAAACATTTTCCACATTCAGAACATAGAAATGGTTTCTCACCTGTGTGTATTCCCTGATGTTCAACAAGATATGCTTCCTTTGTATAACATTTCCCACAATTTGAACATGGAAATAGCTTCTCAAGTGTGTGAATTCTCTGATGTCTAACAAGATATGATTTCTGTGTAAAACTTTTTCCACATTCAGAACATGGAAATGGTTTTTCACCTGTGTGAATTCTCTGATGTTCAACGAGATCTGATTTCCGTGTAAAACATTTCCCACACTCAGAACATAGAAACGGTTTTTCACCTGTGTGAATTCTCAGATGTTCAACAAGGTATGGTTTCTGTGTAAAACATTTGCCACACTCAGAACAAGGAAATGGCTTCTCACCTGTGTGACTTCTCTGATGTATAACAAGATCTGATTTCCGAGTAAAACATTTCCCACACTCAGTACATGAAAATGGTTTCTCGCCTGTGTGAATTCTCCAGTGTTTTTTCAAATGTGATCTATATGGGAAACATTTCCCACACTCAGAACATGTAAATATTTTCTTACTTTTGTGGGTTCTCTGATGTCTAATTAAAACTGACTCATGTTTAAAACATTTCCCACATTCAGAACAGGAGAAGACTGTATCACCAGTATGAGTTGTACTATGGGTAACAGAATCCAAGTTACTGCTAGAAGCTTCCTCGTGATTAGAGGGATCAGATGATATATTGGAACTGCGATGTACTGGATGTATATTTAGGGTTATGGAGATTTCGTCTGAAGAATCTCGTATGATGTTTTTGTTATCTTCTGTTTCGAACGCTGGAGATAAATGTTCCTCTGAGATATTCCTGTTGTGTTTATCTGCTGGAAATAAGATACAGGTAAATGGAGTCAAATATTTTACTCTATGGGTTCAAGATGTTCAGTTGTTTCATTTGCACAGTTACAATTGTAAGAAAGTGTTCACAAAAAGCAAATATGTCTCTTGTTGAACATATGAAACATTGTCTTTAACCATAAAAATGAGATGTACTCACTATAAAATTCTTTCCTCATAATCCATTGGGGGGACACTGGAAGAGCCGACACTGGGGCTTCCCAAAGACAGCCTAACGTTTGGTGGGATCATCCGAGAAGGTTGCACACAAAGCATAACAACCAAAACCCTCAACAGTGTGACCAAAACTGTGATAACAGTAAAACGTGGTGAAGGTATTGTGAGGATACAGATTCTCTGATCACTCAGGTAAACAGTTTGATAAAGTGGCAAATGCTCTTTATTGTAAATATACACACACAGTACACAATAACATTAACAATTACGAGCCAGGATGGTATCTTACTTACTAAGTCTCCACAGTAGTTTAGGATTACAGATGCCTGCGGTCTCCTGCTGCTACACACTGGCCGTGGTTCTGTGTCCCCTGGTCTAGGATACCAGCTCACACAGCGTCCTGCGCCACGGATTCTCACCACTGACGGCACCGCAATGCCTAGTAAGCACCTGCACTCCAGAAGCACATCCACTCTCTGACCTTCAGTGCAGATCTCTCCCTCACCAGTAGAGGTCACTTCCCCATCGTTATACCCTCCCATGTCTATTCATCACACAAGCTGGTCAGTGAGGAGGTCACACAGGAGTGGAGACGAGGTGTCTGGGCTCCTGCACACAGGTATAATACAAATAAGATCAGGTTGCTGCTTTGCACATCGTTACCACCGAAGCAACATGCCTGAACCGCCCAAGAGGCCCGGACTGCACAAGGGAAGTGGGTCCGGAGTGTCAGTGGACAGATACATTAGAAGACTTGGCAAATTGCTGCTGTAACCCACTGGGCAATAGCTCGGCCAGTCGCTATGGCCAAGAGGAAACCTTCAAGGTAAGGTATCGGAGCTCGATCACCTGAAGAGGCTCAAAGGGAGATTTCTGAAGGTGCTTCAGGACCAAATTTAAATCTCATGGTAGGATAGCCTGAATATACGGTGGATGTAAGCGAAGCACCCCCTGTAGGAAGGCTTGAAGCTCCGGTATAACTATTAGACATAATTGAAAAGAACAGAAATGGCAGACACCATGCTATTAAGTGAGAAAAGGTGAAGATCATTTGACAGCCCCTAATGCAGCCAGCACAAGAACCGGGATAGGTGAAGGATATTCACCAGAAGATGATGTCGCTCACACCATAGAAAGTAAATGCACCAGACCTGATGGTAGATCCTGGAGGTGACTGATTTCCCAGCTTGCAGCATGGTAGAGACCAGAGGCTTCAAAAATCCACGTGCTCTCAAGATCCGCCAGCCGAGACAAACTGGATTGAAAGCACACCCCTTGGCAGACCCAGCAGGGGCGAGTAGCAAACCTGCCCCTGGAGTGGTGAAAATCACCAGAAGACCTTCTTGCTGAACTTTCTGAATCACCTTTGCCAACAAGGACATAGGTGGAAAGACAACCCATCTGGAAGGATCATGGAGCTGTCGGAGCGTCCAGCAAGGTCTCCAGAGGTCCTGGGACCAGAAAAGAGGAACCGTGACCTGAACGCAGGACTGTGCAGGGGATATCTGTGCACAGCAGGTCTTCTCTAAGGTGACCCGCTCTGAGCTTCCTGAGACCTATAAACAGGTGCTGAGGTCGTGAGAAAAGGAAAGTAAAAAATAATCATCTAAACAAACTAAAGTAGGAGCCAAAACTAGATGTGCCTAACTCCATAGGCACATAGGGAAAACTGAAATAGGGGAGGTGGGAGGTGTAAGTGGGGGTGGGGGTGGGAGTAAGTTAACACTTTAGTGCCTGCTGAGACCCAGAATAAGCTTGTGAGCCTACCAGGATGCACTGGGCTCCTCTCCCCTCATACCGCATCCCCATGCTCAGGCGTAACAAGCCCAAAGCAGGAGCTGAAGAGAGGAGAGAAAGAAGAATGGTACACACAGGAAAACACACTCTCATAGAGCAGAGCTGGGAACTGGTGACCGTAAAAGTAACCCACTGAACCTAGGTGCGTCAGGGTGGGTGCCTTGTGGATCCCATGGACCTCGAAGAAAAAGTTAACGAAGGTAAGTTTTACCATAACTCTTTCATTTCTTCGGGGTCCAAGGTCTCCACAGGGATAACCTTGGGATGTCCCAAAGCAGTAGGGAGGGAACGCTCCTATGCTAAATAGAGGACATTGCGGCCAAAGGTTGCATCCTGAAAGGCAAACATATCAAAGACATAGAACCAAAGAAACGTGTGGGCAGAAGACCATGTAGCAGCCTTGCATAATTGTTCAGCAGATGCTCCACAGCGTGCTGCCCACAAAGAACCCACAGAGCGAGTAGAGTGAGCAGAAACTGTACTTGGAACAGGAAGATCAGCCTGCATGTAAGCCTGTGAGATGATCATGCGGAGCTAACGTGCCAACATTTGCTTATTGGCTGGCCAGCCCCACTTGTGGAATCCATAGAAGATGAATAGGGAATCCGTTTTCCGAACAAAACTAGTTTGGTCAACGTAGATCTTGGGAGCACGGACCACATCCAACGAGGCTTCCTCTTGTGATAGACCAGGCTCCTGGAAGGCAGGTACCACAATGAGTTTGTTGATATGGCATTTAGACACTAGCTTAGGTAGGTATCCAAGTTTAGTCCGAAGGACTACCCGATCCTGGTGAAATATCAAAAAGGGGGAGCGACAGGAGAGAGCTCCCAAGTCAGAGACTCTTCGGCCTGAAGCAATGGCCAGTAGAACGAGAGTCTTGGCAGTTAACCACTTGAGGTCCACTGTTTCCAATGGTTCAAAAGGAGTCCACTGTAAGGCCCGAAGAAACAAGGACAGATCCCATGGAGCAACCAGACGGAGAAATGGAGGCTGTATATGGAGTACCCCCTGGAGGAAGGTACGCATATCTGGTTAGGGAGCCAGTCTGTGCTGGAACCAAATGGACAAGGCCGAGACCTGGACCTTCAAAGAAGCCAGGCGAAGACCCAAGGCTAGGCCCGCCTAAAAGAAGGCTAAGCCTAGGGATCCTAAGAACTTTGGGATCGTAGTTACAATGAGCACACCACAGAAGTAGGAGTGCCATATACAGTAATATATGCGAGCTGAGGCTGGTTTCTGAGCCTGAAGCATAGTTTGAACCACCACACCGGAAAAGCTTTTTTTCCTTAGGAGGAATGTCTCAAGAGCCAAGCCGTCAAAGACAAGCGAGGCAGGTCTGGATGGAGGCAGGGCCCCTGCGAGAGCAGGTCTGGACAGAGAGGCATAGGGAAGGGCTCGTCTATGGAGAGACACACTGAAGATTTGTGAACCAATGACGTCTGGACCATGCCAGAGTCATGAGGAGTAGTGTGCCACTGTCCTCCTTGAACTTGCAAAGTACTCTGGGAAGGAGAGACACTGGGAGCTTTGGGCAGCCTGAAGGGTGTGGCCTGGAATTACAAATGCTGACCTAGGACAGAAAAGTGGAGATACTGTTGATGACAGGGTGCTATAGGTACATGTAGGTACACATCCTGTATGTCCAGGGAGACCATATAATTCCCAAGTTACTTGGGACAATGGAACGGAGAGTCTCCATATGGAATTTGAGTATCTTGAGGTTTTTGTTAAGTAACTTCAGATTGAGAATGGAACGGTATGACACATTTTGTTTCTGAACCAAAAAGAGTGTGGAATAGAACCCCTGGCACTGCTGAGACCGTGGAACAGGGATAATGACACCTGACTGTAGCAAGGAGAGAATGACTCCCTTCAGCACCTGAGCTTTGCTAGGGTCTTTCAATAGAGTGGCAAAGGAAGGAGAGAACTTACCCGTGAGAGACCACTTCTTATACCCAGGCGTCTGGTGTGATTTGATACCATGCGTGGGTGAACTGAAGAAGTTGGTTTCCCACCCTGGGGTCTCTCTGAGACCCCAGGCCAGAGTATTTATCCTCTGGCTTGGTAGTTGGAAGTCTAGCTGCCTAGGCCCGCTTGGTTTTGGGGGCTGTGACTGTGTGAGATAGTCTTGAAAAGGTCTGACCTTTGGTCTTGCCCTGTGGACGAAAGGACGAAGCCGAAGATAAGCAAGCTGGATTGGGTACGGAATCTCAACGGTCGGAATCCCATATGGTCAAAATACAGATGCCAGAATCTTGACTGTCAGAATGCCGACAGAGGGGCAAGCGGAATGAAGCACCAGAGAGAGTGTGGGGAGGAGACTGGTCAGATCTCTGGGCTGGTAACACAGTGACATGATGTGAGGGGGAGAGCAGGAGTATAATAGGGGCTGATGTCTCCTGATGTATGAGATACACCAGAGAGAGTGTGGGGAGGAGACTGGTCAGATCTCTGGGCTGGTAACACACAGTGACATGATGTGAGGGGGAGAGCAGGAGTATAATAGGAGCTGATGGCTGCTGATGTATGAGATACACCAGAGAGTGTGGGGAGGAGACTGGTCAGATCTCTGGGCTGGTAACACACAGTGACATGATGTGAGGGGGAGAGCTGGAGTATAATAGGGGCTGATGTCTCCTGATGTATGAGATACACCAGAGAGTGTGGAGAGGAGACTGGTCAGATCTCTGGGCTGGTAACACACAGTGACATGATGTGAGGGGGAGAGCAGGAGTATAATAGGGGCTGATGTCTCCTGATGTATGAGATACACCAGAGAGTGTGGGGAGGAGACTGGTCAGATCTTTGGGTTGGTAACACACAGTGACATGATGTGAGGGGGAGAGCAGGAGTATAATAGGGGCTGATGGCTCCTGATGTATGAGATACACCAGAGAGTGTGGGGAGGAGACTGGTCAGATCTCTGGGCTGGTAACACACAGTGACATGATGTGAGGGAAGAGCAGGAGTACAATAGGTGCTGATGGCTCCTGATGTATGAGATACACCAGAGAGTGTGGGGAGGAGACTGGTCAGATCTCTGGGCTGGTAACACACAGTGACATGATGTGAGGAGGAGAGCAGGAGTATAATAGGGGCTGATGGCTCCTGATGTATGAGATACACCAGAGAGTGTGAGGAGAAGACTGGTCAGATCTCTGGGCTGGTAACACACAGTGACATGATGTGAGAGGGAGAGCAGGAGTATAATAGGGGCTGATGTCTCCTGATGTATGAGATACACCAGAGAGTGTGGGATGAGACTGGTCAGATCTCTGGGCTGGTAACACACAGTGACATGATGTGAGGGGAGAGCAGGAGTATAATAGGGGCTGATGGCTCCTGATGTATGAGACACACCAGAGAGTGTGGGGAGGAGACTGGTCAGATCTCTGGGCTGGTAACACACAGTGACATGATGTGAGGAGGAGAGCAGGAGTATAATAGGGGCTGATGGCTCCTGATGTATGAGATACACCAGACAGTGTGGGGAGGAGACTGGTCAGAGATCTGGGCTGGTACACACAGTGACATGATGTGAGGAGGGGAGCAGGAGTATAATAGGGGCTGATGGCTCCTGATGTATGAGATACACCAGAGAGTGTGGGGAGGAGACTGGTCAGATCTCTGGGCTGGTAACACACAGTAACATGATGTGAGGAGGAGAGCAGGAGTATAATAGGGGCTGATGGCTCCTGATGGATGAGATACACTAGAGAGTGTGGGGAGGAGACTGGTCAGATCTCTGGGCTGGTAACACAGTGACATGATGTGAGGTGGAGTGCAGGAGTATAATAGGGGCTGATGGTTCCTGATGTATTAGATACACCAGAGAGTGTGGGGAGGAGACTGGTCAGATCTCTTGGCTGGTAACACACAGTGACATGATGTGAGGGGGAGAGCAGGAATATTATAGGGGCTGATGGCTCCAGATGTATGAGATACACCAGAGAGTGTGGGGAAGAGACTGGTCAGATCTCTGGGCTGGTAACACACAGTGACATGATGTGAGGAGGAGAGCAGGAGTATAATAGGGGCTGATGGCTCCTGATGTATGAGATACACCAGAGAGTGTGGGGAAGAGACTGGTCAGATCTCTGGGCTGGTAACACACAGTGACATGATGTGAGGAGGAGAGCAGGAGTATAATAGGGGCTGATGGCTGCTGATGTATGAGATACACCAGAGAGTGTGGGGAGGAGCCTGGTCAGATCTCTGGGCTGGTAACACATAGTGACATGATGTGAGATGGAGAGCAGGAGTGTAATAGGGGCTGATAGCTCCTGATGTATGAGATACACCAGGAAGTGTGGGGAGGAGACTGGTCAGATCTCTGGGCTGGTAACACAGTGACATGATGTGAGGGGGAGAGCAGGAGTATAATAGGGGCTGATGGCTCCTGATGGATGAGATACACCAGAGAGTGTGGGGAGGAAACTGGTCAGATCTCTGGGCTGGTAACACACAGTGACATGATGTGAGGGGGAGAGCAGGAGTATAATAGGGGCTGATGTCTCCTGATGTATGAGATACACCAGACAGTGTGGGGAGGAGACTGGTCAGAGATCTGGGCTGGTAACACACAGTGACATGATGTGAGGGGAGAGCAGGAGTATAATAGGGGCTGATGTCTCCTGATGTATGAGATAAACCAGAGAGTGTGGGGAGGAGACTGGTCAGATCTCTGGGCTGGTAACACACAGTGACATGATGTGAGGGGAGAGCAGGAGTATAATAGGGGCTGACGTCTCCTGATGTATGAGATACACCAGAGAGTGTGGGGAGGAGACTGGTCAGATCTCTGGGCTGGTAACACACAGTGACATGATGTGAGGGGGAGAGCTGGAATATTATAGGGGCTGATGGCTCCAGATGTATGAGATACACCAGAGAGTGTGGGGAGGAGACTGGTCAGAGATCTGGGCTGGTAACACACAGTGACATGATGTGAGGGGAGAGCAGGAGTATAATAAGGGCTGATGTCTCCTGATGTATGAGATACACCAGAGAGTGTGGGGAGGAGACTGGTCAGATCTCTGGGCTGGTAACACACAGTGACATGATGTGAGGGGGAGAGCAGGAGTATAATAGGGTTTGATGTCTCCTGATGTATGAGATACACCAGAGAGTGTGGGGAGGAGACTGGTCAGATCTCTGGGCTGGTAACACACAGTGACATGATGTGAGGAGGAGAGCAGGAGTATAATAGGGGCTGATGGCTCCTGATGTATGAGATAAACCAGAGAGTGTGAGGAGGAGACTGGTCAGATCTCTGGGCTGGTAACACACAGTGACATGATGTGAGAGG
Organism: Pseudophryne corroboree; assembly: GCF_028390025.1. Taxonomy (NCBI): domain Eukaryota; kingdom Metazoa; phylum Chordata; class Amphibia; order Anura; family Myobatrachidae; genus Pseudophryne; species Pseudophryne corroboree. The sequence continues at coordinate 405,064 of NW_026967506.1, forward strand.
GAGAGCAGGAGTATAATAGGGGCTGATGTCTCCTGATGTATGAGATACACCAGAGAGTGTGGGAGGAGACTGGTCAGATCTCTGGGCTGGTAACACACAGTGACATGATGTAAGGGGAGAGCAGGAGTATAATAGGGGCTGATGGCTCCTGATGTATGAGACACACCAGAGAGTGTGGGGAGGAGACTGGTCAGATCTCTGGGCTGGTAACACACAGTGACATGATGTGAGGAGGAGAGCAGGAGTATAGTAGGGGCTGATGGCTCCTGATGTATGAGATACACCAGACAGTTTGGGGAGGAGACTGGTCAGAGATCTGGGCTGGTACACACAGTGACATGATGTGAGGAGGGGAGCAGGAGTATAATAGGGGCTGATGGCTCCTGATGTATGAGATACACCAGAGAGTGTGGGGAGGAGACTGGTCAGATCTCTGGGCTGGTAACACACAGTAACATGATGTGAGGGGGAGAGCAGGAGTATAATAGGGGCTGATAGCTCCTGATGGATGAGATACACCAGAGAGTGTGGGGAGGAGACTGGTCAGATCTCTGGGCTGGTAACACAGTGACATGATGTGAGGTGGAGTGTAGGAGTATAATAGGGGCTGATGGTTCCTGATGTATTAGATACACCAGAGAGTGTGGGGAGGAGACTGGTCAGATCTCTGGGCTGGTAACACACAGTGACATGATGTGAGGGGAGAGCAGGAATATTATAGGGGCTGATGGCTCCAGATGTATGAGATACACCAGACAGTGTGGGGAGGAGACTGGTCAGAGATCTGGGCTGGTAACACACAGTGACATGATGTGAGGGGAGAGCAGGAGTATAATAGGGGCTGATGTCTCCTGATGTATGAGATACACCAGAGAGTGTGGGGAGGAGACTGGTCAGATCTCTGGGCTGGTAACACACAGTGACATGATGTGAGGGGGAGAGCAGGAGTATGATAGGGGCTGATGGTTCCTGATGTATTAGATACACCAGAGAGTGTGGGGAGGAGACTGGTCAGATCTCTGGGCTGGTAACACACAGTGACATGATGTGAGGGGGAGAGCAGGAGTATAATAGGGGCTGATGGCTGCTGATGTATGAGATACACCAGAGAGTGTGGGGAGGAGACTGGTCAGATCTCTGGGCTGGTAACACACAGTGACATGATGTGAGATGGAGAGCAGGAGTGTAATAGGGGCTGATGGCTCCTGATGTATGAGATACACCAGAGAGTGTGGGGAGGAGACTGGTCAGATCTCTGGGCTGGTAACACAGTGACATGATGTGAGGGGGAGAGCAGGAGTATAATAGGGGCTGATGTCTCCTGATGTATGAGATACACCAGAGAGTGTGGGGAGGAGACTGGTCAGATCTCTGGGCTGGTAACACACAGTGACATGATGTGAGGGGGGAGCAGGAGTATAATAGGGGCTGATGGCACCTGATGTATGAGATACACCAGAGAGTGTGGGGAGGAGACTGGTCAGAGATTTGGGCTGGTAACACTCAGTGACATGATGTGAGGGGAGAGCAGGAGTATAATAGGGGCTGATGTCTCCTGATGTATGAGATACACCAGAGAGTGTGGGGAGGAGACTGGTCAGATCTCTGGGCTGGTAACACACAGTGACATGATGTGAGGGGAGAGCAGGAGTATAATAGGGGCTGATGTCTCCTGATGTATGAGATACACCAGAGAGTGTGGGGAGGAGACTGGTCAGATCTCTGGGCTGGTAACACACAGTGACATGATGTGAGGAGAGCAGGAGTATAATAGGGACTGATGGCTCCTGATGTATGAGATACACCAGAGAGTGTGGGGAGGAGACTGGTCAGATCTCTTGGCTGGTAACACACAGTGACATGATGTGAGGGGGAGAGCAGGAATATTATAAGGGCAGATGGCTCCAGATGTATGAGATACACCAGACAGTGTGGGGAGGAGACTGGTCAGAGATCTGGGCTGGTAACACACAGTGACATGATGTGAGGGGAGAGCAGGAGTATAATAGGGGCTGATGTCTCCTGATGTATGAGATACACCAGAGAGTGTGGGGAGGAGACTGGTCAGATCTCTGGGCTGGTAACACACAGTGACATGATGTGAGGGGGAGAGCAGGAGTATAATAGGGGCTGATGTCTCCTGATGTATGAGATATACCAGAGAGTGTGGAGAGGAGACTGGTCAGATCTCTGGGCTGGTAACACACAGTGACATGATGTGAGGGGGAGAGCAGGAGTATAATAGGGGCTGATGTCTCCTGATGTATGAGATACACCAGAGAGTGTGGGCAGGAGACTGGTCAGATCTTTGGGCTGGTAACACACAGTTACATGATGTGAGGGGGAGAGCAGGAGTATAATAGGGGCTGATGGCTCCTGATGTATGAGATACACCAGAGAGTGTGGGCAGGAGACTGGTCAGATCTTTGGGCTGGTAACACACAGTCACATGATGTGAGGGGGAGAGCAGGAGTATAATAGGGGCTGATGGCTCCTGATGTATGAGATACACCAGAGAGTGTGGGGAGGAGACTGGTCAGATCTCTGGGCTGGTAACACACAGTGACATGATGTGAGTGGGAGAGCAGGAGTATAATAGGGGCTGATGGCTCCTGATGTATTAGATACACCAGAGAGTGTGGGGAGGAGACTGGTCAGATCTCTGGGCTGGTAACACACAGTGACATGATGTGAGGAGGAGAGCAGGAGTATAATAGGGGCTGATGGCTCCTGATGTATGAGATAAACCAGAGAGTGTGAGGAGGAGACTGGTCAGATCTCTGGGCTGGTAACACACAGTGACATGATGTGAGAGGGAGAGCAGGAGTATAATAGGGGCTGATGTCTCCTGATGTATGAGATACACCAGAGAGTGTGGGAGGAGACTGGTCAGATCTCTGGGCTGGTAACACACAGTGACATGATGTAAGGGGAGAGCAGGAGTATAATAGGGGCTGATGGCTCCTGATGTATGAGACACACCAGAGAGTGTGGGGAGGAGACTGGTCAGATCTCTGGGCTGGTAACACACAGTGACATGATGTGAGGAGGAGAGCAGGAGTATAGTAGGGGCTGATGGCTCCTGATGTATGAGATACACCAGACAGTTTGGGGAGGAGACTGGTCAGAGATCTGGGCTGGTACACACAGTGACATGATGTGAGGAGGGGAGCAGGAGTATAATAGGGGCTGATGGCTCCTGATGTATGAGATACACCAGAGAGTGTGGGGAGGAGACTGGTCAGATCTCTGGGCTGGTAACACACAGTAACATGATGTGAGGGGGAGAGCAGGAGTATAATAGGGGCTGATAGCTCCTGATGGATGAGATACACCAGAGAGTGTGGGGAGGAGACTGGTCAGATCTCTGGGCTGGTAACACAGTGACATGATGTGAGGTGGAGTGTAGGAGTATAATAGGGGCTGATGGTTCCTGATGTATTAGATACACCAGAGAGTGTGGGGAGGAGACTGGTCAGATCTCTGGGCTGGTAACACACAGTGACATGATGTGAGGGGAGAGCAGGAATATTATAGGGGCTGATGGCTCCAGATGTATGAGATACACCAGACAGTGTGGGGAGGAGACTGGTCAGAGATCTGGGCTGGTAACACACAGTGACATGATGTGAGGGGAGAGCAGGAGTATAATAGGGGCTGATGTCTCCTGATGTATGAGATACACCAGAGAGTGTGGGGAGGAGACTGGTCAGATCTCTGGGCTGGTAACACACAGTGACATGATGTGAGGGGGAGAGCAGGAGTATGATAGGGGCTGATGGTTCCTGATGTATTAGATACACCAGAGAGTGTGGGGAGGAGACTGGTCAGATCTCTGGGCTGGTAACACACAGTGACATGATGTGAGGGGGAGAGCAGGAGTATAATAGGGGCTGATGGCTGCTGATGTATGAGATACACCAGAGAGTGTGGGGAGGAGACTGGTCAGATCTCTGGGCTGGTAACACACAGTGACATGATGTGAGATGGAGAGCAGGAGTGTAATAGGGGCTGATGGCTCCTGATGTATGAGATACACCAGAGAGTGTGGGGAGGAGACTGGTCAGATCTCTGGGCTGGTAACACAGTGACATGATGTGAGGGGGAGAGCAGGAGTATAATAGGGGCTGATGGCTCCTGATGGATGAGATACACCAGAGAGTGTGAGGAGGAGACTGGTCAGATCTCTGGGCTGGTAACACACAGTGACATGATGTGAGAGGGAGAGCAGGAGTATAATAGGGGCTGATGTCTCCTGATGTATGAGATACACCAGAGAGTGTGGGAGGAGACTGGTCAGATCTCTGGGCTGGTAACACACAGTGACATGATGTAAGGGGAGAGCAGGAGTATAATAGGGGCTGATGGCTCCTGATGTATGAGACACACCAGAGAGTGTGGGGAGGAGACTGGTCAGATCTCTGGGCTGGTAACACACAGTGACATGATGTGAGGAGGAGAGCAGGAGTATAGTAGGGGCTGATGGCTCCTGATGTATGAGATACAACAGACAGTTTGGGGAGGAGACTGGTCAGAGATCTGGGCTGGTACACACAGTGACATGATGTGAGGAGGGGAGCAGGAGTATAATAGGGGCTGATGGCTCCTGATGTATGAGATACACCAGAGAGTGTGGGGAGGAGACTGGTCAGATCTCTGGGCTGGTAACACACAGTAACATGATGTGAGGGGGAGAGCAGGAGTATAATAGGGGCTGATAGCTCCTGATGGATGAGATACACCAGAGAGTGTGGGGAGGAGACTGGTCAGATCTCTGGGCTGGTAACACAGTGACATGATGTGAGGTGGAGTGTAGGAGTATAATAGGGGCTGATGGTTCCTGATGTATTAGATACACCAGAGAGTGTGGGGAGGAGACTGGTCAGATCTCTGGGCTGGTAACACACAGTGACATGATGTGAGGGGAGAGCAGGAATATTATAGGGGCTGATGGCTCCAGATGTATGAGATACACCAGACAGTGTGGGGAGGAGACTGGTCAGAGATCTGGGCTGGTAACACACAGTGACATGATGTGAGGGGAGAGCAGGAGTATAATAGGGGCTGATGTCTCCTGATGTATGAGATACACCAGAGAGTGTGGGGAGGAGACTGGTCAGATCTCTGGGCTGGTAACACACAGTGACATGATGTGAGGGGGAGAGCAGGAGTATGATAGGGGCTGATGGTTCCTGATGTATTAGATACACCAGAGAGTGTGGGGAGGAGACTGGTCAGATCTCTGGGCTGGTAACACACAGTGACATGATGTGAGGGGGAGAGCAGGAGTATAATAGGGGCTGATGGCTGCTGATGTATGAGATACACCAGAGAGTGTGGGGAGGAGACTGGTCAGATCTCTGGGCTGGTAACACACAGTGACATGATGTGAGATGGAGAGCAGGAGTGTAATAGGGGCTGATGGCTCCTGATGTATGAGATACACCAGAGAGTGTGGGGAGGAGACTGGTCAGATCTCTGGGCTGGTAACACAGTGACATGATGTGAGGGGGAGAGCAGGAGTATAATAGGGGCTGATGGCTCCTGATGGATGAGATACACCAGAGAGTGTGGGGAGGAGACTGGTCAGATCTCTGGGCTGGTAACACACAGTGACATGATGTGAGGGGGAGAGCAGGAGTATAATAGGGGCTGATGTCTCCTGATGTATGAGATACACCAGAGAGTGTGGGGAGGAGACTGGTCAGATCTCTGGGCTGGTAACACACAGTGACATGATGTGAGGGGGAGAGCAGGAGTATAATAGGGGCTGATGTCTCCTGATGTATGAGATATACCAGAGAGTGTGGAGAGGAGACTGGTCAGATCTCTGGGCTGGTAACACACAGTGACATGATGTGAGGGGGAGAGCAGGAGTATAATAGGGGCTGATGTCTCCTGATGTATGAGATACACCAGAGAGTGTGGGCAGGAGACTGGTCAGATCTTTGGGCTGGTAACACACAGTTACATGATGTGAGGGGGAGAGCAGGAGTATAATAGGGGCTGATGGCTCCTGATGTATGAGATACACCAGAGAGTGTGGGCAGGAGACTGGTCAGATCTTTGGGCTGGTAACACACAGTCACATGATGTGAGGGGGAGAGCAGGAGTATAATAGGGGCTGATGGCTCCTGATGTATGAGATACACCAGAGAGTGTGGGGAGGAGACTGGTCAGATCTCTGGGCTGGTAACACACAGTGACATGATGTGAGTGGGAGAGCAGGAGTATAATAGGGGCTGATGGCTCCTGATGTATTAGATACACCAGAGAGTGTGGGGAGGAGACTGGTCAGATCTCTGGGCTGGTAACACACAGTGACATGATGTGAGGAGGAGAGCAGGAGTATAATAGGGGCTGATGGCTCCTGATGTATGAGATAAACCAGAGAGTGTGAGGAGGAGACTGGTCAGATCTCTGGGCTGGTAACACACAGTGACATGATGTGAGAGGGAGAGCAGGAGTATAATAGGGGCTGATGTCTCCTGATGTATGAGATACACCAGAGAGTGTGGGAGGAGACTGGTCAGATCTCTGGGCTGGTAACACACAGTGACATGATGTAAGGGGAGAGCAGGAGTATAATAGGGGCTGATGGCTCCTGATGTATGAGACACACCAGAGAGTGTGGGGAGGAGACTGGTCAGATCTCTGGGCTGGTAACACACAGTGACATGATGTGAGGAGGAGAGCAGGAGTATAGTAGGGGCTGATGGCTCCTGATGTATGAGATACACCAGACAGTTTGGGGAGGAGACTGGTCAGAGATCTGGGCTGGTACACACAGTGACATGATGTGAGGAGGGGAGCAGGAGTATAATAGGGGCTGATGGCTCCTGATGTATGAGATACACCAGAGAGTGTGGGGAGGAGACTGGTCAGATCTCTGGGCTGGTAACACACAGTAACATGATGTGAGGGGGAGAGCAGGAGTATAATAGGGGCTGATAGCTCCTGATGGATGAGATACACCAGAGAGTGTGGGGAGGAGACTGGTCAGATCTCTGGGCTGGTAACACAGTGACATGATGTGAGGTGGAGTGTAGGAGTATAATAGGGGCTGATGGTTCCTGATGTATTAGATACACCAGAGAGTGTGGGGAGGAGACTGGTCAGATCTCTGGGCTGGTAACACACAGTGACATGATGTGAGGGGAGAGCAGGAATATTATAGGGGCTGATGGCTCCAGATGTATGAGATACACCAGACAGTGTGGGGAGGAGACTGGTCAGAGATCTGGGCTGGTAACACACAGTGACATGATGTGAGGGGAGAGCAGGAGTATAATAGGGGCTGATGTCTCCTGATGTATGAGATACACCAGAGAGTGTGGGGAGGAGACTGGTCAGATCTCTGGGCTGGTAACACACAGTGACATGATGTGAGGGGGAGAGCAGGAGTATGATAGGGGCTGATGGTTCCTGATGTATTAGATACACCAGAGAGTGTGGGGAGGAGACTGGTCAGATCTCTGGGCTGGTAACACACAGTGACATGATGTGAGGGGGAGAGCAGGAGTATAATAGGGGCTGATGGCTGCTGATGTATGAGATACACCAGAGAGTGTGGGGAGGAGACTGGTCAGATCTCTGGGCTGGTAACACACAGTGACATGATGTGAGATGGAGAGCAGGAGTGTAATAGGGGCTGATGGCTCCTGATGTATGAGATACACCAGAGAGTGTGGGGAGGAGACTGGTCAGATCTCTGGGCTGGTAACACAGTGACATGATGTGAGGGGGAGAGCAGGAGTATAATAGGGGCTGATGGCTCCTGATGGATGAGATACACCAGAGAGTGTGGGGAGGAGACTGGTCAGATCTCTGGGCTGGTAACACACAGTGACATGATGTGAGGGGGAGAGCAGGAGTATAATAGGGGCTGATGTCTCCTGATGTATGAGATACACCAGAGAGTGTGGGGAGGAGACTGGTCAGATCTCTGGGCTGGTAACACACAGTGACATGATGTGAGGGGAGAGCAGGAGTATAATAGGGGCTGATGTCTCCTGATGTATGAGATACACCAGAGAGTGTGGGGAGGAGACTGGTCAGTTCTCTGGGCTGGTAACACACAGTGACATGATGTGAGGGGGAGAGCAGGAATATTATAGGGGCTGATGGCTCCAGATGTATGAGATACACCAGACGGTGTGGGGAGGAGACTGGTCAGAGATCTGGGCTGGTAACACACAGTGACATGATGTGAGGGGGAGAGCAGGTATATTATAGGGGCTGATGGCTCCAGATGTATGAGATACACCAGACAGTGTGGGGAGGAGACTGGTCAGAGATCTGGGCTGGTAACACACAGTGACATGATGTGAGGGGAGAGCAGGAGTATAATAAGGGCTGATGTCTCCTGATGTATGAGATACACCAGAGATTGTGGGGAGGAGACTGGTCAGATCTCTGGGCTGGTAACACACAGTGACATGATGTGAGGGGAGAGCAGGAGTATAATAGGGGCTGATGTCTCCTGATGTATGAGATACACCAGAGAGTGTGGGGAGGAGACTGGTCAGATCTCTGGGCTGGTAACACACAGTGACATGATGTGAGGGGGAGAGCAGGAATATTATAGGGGCTGATGGCTCCAGATGTATGAGATACACCAGACGGTGTGGGGAGGAGACTGGTCAGAGATCTGGGCTGGTAACACACAGTGACATGATGTGAGGGGAAGAGCAGGAATATTATAGGGGCTGATGGCTCCAGATGTATGAGATACACCAGACAGTGTGGGGAGGAGACTGGTCAGAGATCTGGGCTGGTAACACACAGTGACATGATGTGAGGGGAGAGTAGGAGTATAATAAGGGCTGATGTCTCCTGATGTATGAGATACACCAGAGATTGTGGGGAGGAGACTGGTCAGATCTCTGGGCTGGTAACACACAGTGACATGATGTGAGAGGGAGAGCAGGAGTATAATAGGGGCTGATGTCTCCTGATGTATGAGATACACCAGAGAGTGTGGGGAGGAGACTGGTCAGATCTCTGGGCTGGTAACACACAGTGACATGATGTGAGGAGGAGAGCAGGAGTATAATAGGGGCTGATGGCTCCTGATGTATGAGATACACCAGACAGTTTGGGGAGGAGACTGGTCAGAGATCTGGGCTGGTACACACAGTGACATGATGTGAGGAGGGGAGCAGGAGTATAATAGGGGCTGATGGCTCCTGATGTATGAGATACACCAGAGAGTGTGGGGAGGAGACTGGTCAGATCTCTGGGCTGGTAACACACAGTAACATGATGTGAGGGGGAGAGCAGGAGTATAATAGGGGCTGATGGCTCCTGATGGATGAGATACACCAGAGAGTGTGGGGAGGAGACTGGTCAGATCTCTGGGCTGGTAACACAGTGACATGATGTGAGGTGGAGTGTAGGAGTATAATAGGGGCTGATGGTTCCTGATGTATTAGATACACCAGAGAGTGTGGGGAGGAGACTGGTCAGATCTCTGGGCTGGTAACACACAGTGACATGATGTGAGGGGAGAGCAGGAATATTATAGGGGCTGATGGCTCCAGATGTATGAGATACACCAGACAGTGTGGGGCGGAGACTGGTCAGAGATCTGGGCTGGTAACACACAGTGACATGATGTGAGGGGAGAGCAGGAGTATAATAGGGGCTGATGTCTCCTGATGTATGAGATACACCAGAGAGTGTGGGGAGGAGACTGGTCAGATCTCTGGGCTGGTAACACACAGTGACATGATGTGAGGGGGAGAGCAGGAGTATAATAGGGGCTGATGGTTCCTGATGTATTAGATACACCAGAGAGTGTAGGGAGGAGACTGGTCAGATCTCTGGGCTGGTAACACACAGTGACATGATGTGAGGGGGAGAACAGGTGTATAATAGGGGCTGATGGCTGCTGATGTATGAGATACACCAGAGAGTGTGGGGAGGAGACTGGTCAGATCTCTGGGCTGGTAACACACAGTGACATGATGTGAGATGGAGAGCAGGAGTGTAATAGGGGCTGATGGCTCCTGATGTATGAGATACACCAGAGAGTGTGGGGAGGAGACTGGTCTGATCTCTGGGCTGGTAACACAGTGACATGATGTGAGGGGGAGAGCAGGAGTATAATAGGGGCTGATGGCTCCTGATGGATGAGATACACCAGAGAGTATGGGGAGGAGACTGGTCAGATCTCTGGGCTGGAAACACACAGTGACATGATGTGAGGGGGAGAGCAGGAGTATAATAGGGGCTGATGTCTCCTGATGTATGAGATACACCAGACAGTGTGGGGAGGAGACTGGTCAGATCTCTGGGCTGGTAACACACAGTGACATGATGTGAGGGGAGAGCAGGAGTATAATAGGGGCTGATGTCTCCTGATGTATGAGATACACCAGAGAGTGTGGGGAGGAGACTGGTCAGATCTCTGGGCTGGTAACACACAGTGACATGATGTGAGGGGGAGAGCAGGAATATTATAGGGGCTGATGGCTCCAGATGTATGAGATACACCAGACGGTGTGGGGAGGAGACTGGTCAGAGATCTGGGCTGGTAACACACAGTGACATGATGTGAGGGGGAGAGCAGGAATATTATAGGGGCTGATGGCTCCAGATGTATGAGATACACCAGACAGTGTGGGGAGGAGACTGGTCAGAGATCTGGGCTGGTAACACACAGTGACATGATGTGAGGGGAGAGCAGGAGTATAATAAGGGCTGATGTCTCCTGATGTATGAGATACACCAGAGATTGTGGGGAGGAGACTGGTCAGATCTCTGGGCTGGTAACACACAGTGACATGATGTGAGGGGGAGAGCAGGAGTATAATAGGGGCTGATGTCTCCTGATGTATGAGATACACCAGACAGTGTGGGGAGGAGACTGGTCAGAGATCTGGGCTGGTAACACACAGTGACATGATGTGAGGGGAGAGCAGGAGTATAATAGGGGCTGATGTCTCCTGATGTATGAGATACACCAGAGAGTGTGGGGAGGAGACTGGTCAGATCTCTGGGCTGGTAACACACAGTGACATGATGTGAGGGGAGAGCAGGAGTATAATAGGGGCTGATGTCTCCTGATGTATGAGATACACCAGAGAGTGTGGGGAGGAGACTGGTCAGATCTCTGGGCTGGTAACACACAGTGACATGATGTGAGGGGGAGAGCAGGAGTATAATAGGGGCTGATGGTTCCTGATGTATTAGATACACCAGAGAGTGTGGGGAGTAGACTGGTCAGATCTCTGGGCTGGTAACACACAGTGACATGATGTGAGGAGAGCAGGAGTATAATAGGGACTGATGGCTCCTGATGTATGAGATACACCAGAGAGTGTGGGGAGGAGACTGGTCAGATCTCTGGGCTGGTAACACACAGTGACATGATGTGAGGGGGAGAGCAGGAGTATAATAGGGGCTGATGGCTGCTGATGTATGAGATACACCAGAGAGTGTGGGGAGGAGACTGGTCAGAGATCTGGGCTGGTAACACACAGTGACATGATGTGAGGGGAGAGCAGGAGTATAATAGGGGCTGATGTCTCCTGATGTATGAGATACACCAGAGAGTGTGGGGAGGAGACTGGTCAGATCTCTGGGCTGGTAACACACAGTGACATGATGTGAGGGGGAGAGCAGGAGTATAATAGGGGCTGATGGCTGCTGATGTATGAGATACACCAGAGAGTGTGGGGAGGAGACTGGTCAGATCTCTGGGCTGGTAACACAGTGACATGATGTGAGGGGGAGAGGAGGAGTATAATAGGGGCTGATGGCTGCTGATGTATGAGATACACCAGAGAGTGTGGGGAGGAGACTGGTCAGATCTCTGGACTGGTAACACACAGTGACATGATGTGAGGGGGAGAGCAGGAGTATAATAGGGGCTGATGTCTCCTGATGTATGAGATACACCAGACAGTGTGGGGAGGAGACTGGTCAGAGATCTGGGCTGGTAACACACAGTGACATGATGTGAGGGGGAGAGCAGGAGTATAATAGGGGCTGATGTCTCCTGATGTATGAGATACACCAGAGAGTGTGGGGAGGAGACTGGTCAGATCTCTGGGCTGGTAACACACATGATGTGAGGGGGAGAGCAGGAGTATAATAGGGGCTGATGGTTCCTGATGTATTAGATACACCAGAGAGTGTGGGGAGGAGACTGGTCAGATCTCTGGGCTGGTAACACACAGTGACATGATGTGAGGAGAGCAGGAGTATAATAGGGACTGATGGCTCCTGATGTATGAGATACACCAGAGAGTGTGGGGAGGAGACTGGTCTGATCTCTGGGCTGGTAACACACAGTGACATGATGTGAGGGGGAGAGCAGGAATATTATAGGGGCTGATGGCTCCAGATGTATGAGATACACCAGACAGTGTGGGGAGGAGACTGGTCAGAGATCTGGGCTGGTAACACACAGTGACATGATGTGAGGGGAGAGCAGGAGTATAATAGGGGCTGATGGCTGCTGATGTATGAGATACACCAGAGAGTGTGGCACTGAGGAAGCCGCCGATGCTCTCGAGTAGGCGGGGAAACGCGTCTGTCAAACACTCTCATACAGACAGCAGCAATCCTGCTTATCCACTGGCCGGCATCTACCTACACCCTGAAGGCACGGGGTTGTGCATGCCTTCTTTGCCGACAGATCCTTCATTCTCCAGTCAAGCTGACGAGGAATTATTCCAGCCATACGGCTAGCTGCCGGGAGAAAAAATGGAGAGCGACTTATGAAGTGATCCCCCTCCAGAGCTAACGGACAGTGACGAGAAACACTAACCAGGAGGGACGTCGCATGCATGCTTGCAAGCTGGATAACAGAAGCATCTGTACGGTACACTAATTTCAACCTGATACATATTAATCTCAAACAGTTACAGTTGTAACAAAGTAATATGAACTGCCTTAAACGGACTGTTCAGCTGTGAGGAAGGCGATGGTTTGGATTAACACTAAACTGATCACTTGGTATCAGAAATCTGAACAAGAGTCTGCTAATTGATATAATTGGTATAACAAGCTGACAATTATCTTTTGGACTCATGCAGATAGATTGGAGCTGTGGATAAAAACTCAGCCTAATGAAAATTTAAATACTTAGAAATTGTGTTCCAATTTTATATTAAGCAATTTTATTGTAAGCAAGTGTGTATAAAGCCGGCCGGCTGGTATTAAAGCATATAGAATTATATGTATATAATTAAAAGTTTTTATTATTATATAAAATAAAATCTACATCGGATTTAATAAGCGCACTCTCATATTGTATTTTTTTTTTTTTGTCTATATTGGGGTAAATGACCTAATACCCCTGAGAGAGCTGCTTTTGAATCCGACAATTGCAGCGCCAGGAACACTGTGCAGTGTGGGGAGGAGACTGGTCAGATCTCTGGGCTGGTAACACACAGTGACATGATGTGAGGGGGAGAGCAGGAGTATAATAGGAGCTGATGGCTCCTGATGTATGAAATACACCAGAGAGTGTGGGAGGAGACTGGTCAGATCTCTGGGCTGGTAACACACAGTGACATGATGTGAGGCGGAGAGCAGGAGTATAATAGGAGATGATGGCTCCTGATGTATGAGATACACCAGAGAGTGTGTGGAGGAGACTAGTCAGATCTCTGGGCTGGTAACACACAGTAACATGATGTGAGGGGGAGAGCAGGAGTATAATAGGGGCTGATGGCTGCTGATGTATGAGATACACCAGAGAGTGTGGGGAGGAGACTGGTCAGATCTCTGGGCTGGTAACACAGTGACATGATGTGAGGTGGAGTGTAGGAGTATAATAGGGGCTGATGGTTCCTGATGTATTAGATACACCAGAGAGTGTGGGGAGGAGACTGGTCAGATCTCTGGGCTGGTAACACACAGTGACATGATGTGAGGGGGAGAGCAGGAGTATAATAGGGGTTGATGGCTCCTGATGTATAAGATGCACCAGAGAGTGTGGGGAGGAGAATGGTCAGACCTCTGGGCTGGTAACACAGTGACATGATGTGAGGGGGAGAGCAGGAGTATAATAGGGACTGATGGCTCCTGATGTATGAGATACACCAGAGAGTGTGGGGAGGAGTCTGGTCAGATCTCTGGGCTGGTAACATACAGTGACATGATGTGAGGGGGAGAGCAGGAGTATAATAGGGGCTGATGGCTCCTGATGTATGAGATACACCAGAGAGTGTGGGGAGGAGTCTGGTCAGATCTCTGGGCTGGTAACACAGTGACATGATGGGAGGGGGAGAGGAGTATAATAGGGGCTGATGTCTCCTGATGTATGAGATACACCAGAGAGTGTGGGGAGGAGACTGGTCAGATCTCTGTGCTGGTAACACACAGTGACATGATGTGAGGGGGAGAGCAGGAGTATAATAGGGGCTGATGGCTCCTGATGTATGAGATACACCAGAGAGTGTGAGGAGGAGACTGGTCAGATCTCTGGGCTGGTAACACAGTAACATGATGTGAGGAGGAGAGCAGGAGTATAATAGGGGCTGATGGCTCCTGATGTATGAGATACACCAGAGAGTGTGGGGAGGAGACTAGTCAGATATCTGGGCTGGTGACACAGTGACATGATGTGAGGGGGAGAACAGGAGTATAATAGGGGCTGATGGCTCCTGATGTATGAGATACACCAGAGAGTGTGGGGAGGAGACTGGTCAGATCTCTGGGCTGGTAACACACAGTGACATGATGTGAGGGGGAGAGCAGGAGTATACATCTCCCTCATTAGTTTGTACTGACAGAGGAGGGTGTAGGATAAGAGATTGCTGTAGTGACTGAGCAAGGAGAATATGTGACTCTCTTCTGTAATAAGTGTTTATTACTCACCTGTGCTGATATCTGTAGGGATCTCATCCTCCTTACACTGCTGATCACCCCTCACATACGTCTCTTCTTCTCCCTCTATATCTTCTGCCTTTATATCAGTCACATACGTCTCTTCTTCTCCCTCTATGTCTTCTGCCTTTATATCAGTCACATACGTCTCTTCTTCTCCCTCTATATCTTCTGCCTTTATATCAGTCACATACATCTCTTCTTCTCCTTCTATATCTTCTGCCTTTATATCAGTCACATACGTCTCTTCTTCTTCCTCTATATCTTCTGCCTTTATATCAGTCACATACGTCTCTTCTTCTCCCTCTATATCTTCTGCCTTTATATCAGTCACATACGTCTCTTCTCCCTCTATATCTTCTGCCTTTATATCAGTCACATACGTCTCTTCTTCTCCCTCTATATCTTCTGCCTTTATATCAGTCACATACGTCTCTTCTTCTCCCTCTATATCTTCTGCCTTTATATCAGTCACATACGTCTCTTCTCCCTCAGTATCTTCTAACTTAATATTAGTCAGACCTTCATCCTAAATAACACACAAAACAATAAGATAACACATTAATCAATGTGCGACATAGTGCAATATGATCTTATCTTTCTGAACCTTCATTTTCTAGGGTGGATGCCTCGGAAATAGAACCTACTAGCTTATTCAGGTGTGGTCTAGTCTGGGTAAAAATGGCCACCTCGACTGAAAGAGGCCCATATCTGTAGTGGCGCTTCCCGTCTCACCTCTCTAACTCTCTGAAGTTTGTTAGAATTTGCTTGGCAGAAGTATAAAAAGAATAATTTTGAACATAAAAGGGGAATCGCCCCTCCGTTTCTGGGCGTGCCTCTAGCGCAGTAATATTGGGTGACATTAAGCCGTATTATATGCAGGGGTATAAATATTTTAGAGCTGATTTCACTGAGGTGTATGAACAATAACCAGTCTGCTCCTTTCCCCAGTACTAAATCTGTTTTCTGGCACAATTATCTACATGGAGTTTCACTATTCCTATCAGAAGGACCAGTTACTGTTCAGCTCCATTACTACAGAGGGAATTAGTATCCGCCAAAGCCCCCGGTCCTGACGGGCTGACCCATTGCTTAGTACAAAGTCTCTCACCCAGAATTTCGGTCAGTTCATGTTTTTACTCCATTTTTGTGCAATTCCAAGTTTAGCCATGGGTTTAGATAATACTTGTTAGCCCTCTGCTTTGCATTATTTCCCTGCAGTATAATTCCTTGCCACCAGGGGTCACCATGCCTCTGTTTATGTGACCTAAAGTTCTGGAGAGCTCCAGAAGTGCTGCTCTTCCAAGACTGTTCTGTGACTGGGTGTCAGGTTGTTTACTACTAATCACCATCATGATGTGCATCTGACACCTGCCTATTTAAGTGTACCTGGTCCCAGCATTATTTTCTGTGTCATCAACGTTTCACGTGTTGGACTTGCGTTCTTGTGAGCGTCTGTGATCTGCCTTGCGAGCTTTCTCTGCATTGCAAAGTTATCTGTCTTGCCAGGATTATCTGCATCCTCAAAAATATCTGCATTATTTATCCCTTTCAGGGCTTATAACAAAAGGTGTTTTTTTAAACTATATAAAGAAGTTCTACACATGTTTAAAGTGGACAACATGAATCTGCGACATTAAAAATAGATTCTAGAACTTATCTTCTAGAAGGTGCTAGATGAACTGTAAGTAAAGGCTGACTGGTTGCTATAGGCAATGTCTCCACTTCTGAAAACTCGTAATTTAGTAAATAATACCCCAAAGGAGGAGGACGCTGCGTGCAGATGTACTTAGGGTCACATATACAAGCTGCATCATGGCACCTTTGTAAGCTTTGGCCAGTGATTTCACACACTGAACCTGATTTAAGGGGGTGCCTTGATGTGTGGAGAACATAAACGCATTACTAATAAAGCTTCCGCCACTACTACCACAGCTGCTAATGATCTATCTAGCTGTAATGCCAAATAACCA
The DNA here is from genome assembly GCF_028390025.1 of Pseudophryne corroboree. Taxonomy (NCBI): domain Eukaryota; kingdom Metazoa; phylum Chordata; class Amphibia; order Anura; family Myobatrachidae; genus Pseudophryne; species Pseudophryne corroboree. Next base: position 421,881 of record NW_026967506.1, read on the forward strand.
GGAAAATTATATAAATATGCAACCTGGAAATGCTCAGTTGGTGACTTATCATGTTACGCACATAATCTACTAGATTTACTAACAAATGGAATATACCAAGTAGGAGAGACTGAGAGAAATTGATTATTTCCATGTGCAATAGCTGAATGTGTTCATGGAAGCAAGCACCCGTCATGGAAGCAAGCACCTGTTATAGAAAGAAGCGCCCGTTATGGAAGCAAGCACCCATTATGGAAGCAAGCACCCGGTATGTATGCAAGCACCCGTCATGGAAGCAAGCACTCGTCATGGAAGCAAGCACCTGTTATAGAAAGAAGCACCCATTATGGAAGCAAGCACCCTGTATGTATGCAAGCACCCGTCATGGAAGCAAGCACCCGTCATGGAAGCAAGCACTCGTCATGGAAGCAAGCACCTGTTATAGAAAGAAGCGCCCGTAATGGAAGCAAGCACCCATTATGGAAGCAAGCACCCGGTATGTATGCAAGCACCCGTCATGGAAGCAAGCACCTGTTATGGAAGCAAGCACCCATTATGGAAGCAAGCTCTCCTCATATAAGCAAGCACCCGGTATGGAAGCAAGCACACGTCATGGAAGCAAGCTCCCATCATGGAAGCAAGTACCCATCATGAAAGCAAGCACCTGTTATGGAAGCAAGCTCCAGGCGTGGAAGCAAGCACCTGTTACTGAAGCAAGCTCCCGTCATGCAAGCAAGTACCCATCATGGAAGCAAGCACCCGTCATGGAAGCAAGCAACCGTTATGGATCAAGCACCTGTTATGGAAGCAAGCTCCAGTCATGGAAGCAAGCACCCATCATGGAAGCACGCATCAATTATGGAAGCAAGTACCTGTTATGGAAGCAAGCTCCAGTCATGGAAGTAAGCACCTGTCATGCAAGTATCCATCATGGAAGCAAGCACCCGTCATGGAAGCAAGTACCCATCATGGAAGCAAGCAACAGTTATGGATCAAGTACCTGTTATGGAAGCAAGCACCCGTCATGGAAGCAAGCACCCATCATGGAAGCAAGCAACCGTTATGGATCAAGTACCTGTTATGGAAGCAAGCTCCAGTCATGGAAGCAAGCACCTGTCATGGAAGCAAGCACCCGTCATGGAAGCAAGCATCCGTCATGGAAGCACGCACCTATTATGGAAGCAAGCACCCGTCATGGAAGCACGCACCTATTATGGAAGCAAGCACCCGTCATGGAAGCACGCACCTATTATGGAAGCAAGCACCCGTCATGAAAGCAAGCACCTGTTACGGAAGTCTGACAGGCAAACAATGGAACATATAAAGATGGATGTGCATGTTGCATTATTTGTTGTCCACTTGCAACTAACAGTAAGTTAGTGTGTGTGTGTGTGTGTGTGTGTGTGTGTGTGTGTGTGTGTGTGTGTGTGTGTGTGAGAGAGTCCTAATTAGAATAATAGGAAAGTGCTATTAGTAATGTAAATAGTGCCCCAACCAAGGGAGGTCTCTTCCCCTGCCAGAGGCCAGGGTTTTTAGAAATGTCCTACTGCCCCTCCGACTGCCCAAAGACTCTCCTGCTGTCCTCTACTCTCACTCTGATAACTGGGACTTGGGCCCTCAGTGGAGCCGTGTCACCTGCTGCTATTATTACTGTAGCCAAGACAGTAACACTGATATATCAGACGAGTCCTTTCTAGCAGCAGTGAGGAACGTGTGTTTTATATCATTCTCATGCTGGTCATTGTGAGGCTGATAACTATGAATAGAGACACACACAGCTCCTCTACACATCATACAGTGACAGTCCCTTTGGTATATGGGCGAGACCCTACATCCGACCTACCTGATCCTCCTGTGGGATCCTGTGATTCTCCTCTGTACAGTCCTGGGAATACAGAGGACGGGGACATCTCTCTGGGGTATCTCTGTTACTGGGCCCATCTGTAGGAGACACACAGTGACTGAGTACAGTGTATATATATGATTATCAGATGATGTGTGTATATATAGGGGGCCCCCATACCTGCTCTCCCCTGTACAATACATGACAGTCTCCTCTTACCCAGTGATGTGAGGGGTCGGTGATTCTCCATCATCACGTCCTTGTACAGACCCCTGTGTTCCTCTATATACTCCCCCTCCTGCATGGAGACATAGACAGTGACATCCTGACACCTTATAGGAACCTGACACACACAGTGATACAGTCATCACCCAGATACATCCCCTGGTGTTACTGTATAATGCCCCATTACCAGCAGTCACCTCTCCAGTCATCACCCAGACACATCCCCCGGTGTTACTGTATAATGTCCCATTCCCAGCAGTCACCTCTCCAGTCATCACCCAGACACATCCCCCGGTGTTACTGTATAATGTCCCATTCCCAGCAGTCACCTCTCCAGTCATCACCCAGACATGTTCCCTGGTGTTACTGTATAATGCCCCATTCCCAGCAGTCACCTCTCCAGTCATCACCCAGACACATCCCCTGGTGTTACTGTATAATGTCCCATTCCCAGCAGTCACCTCTCCAGTCATCACCCAGACACATCCCCTGGTGTTACTGTATAATGCCCCATTCATAGCAGTCACCTCTCCAGTCATCACCCAGACACATCCCCTGGTGTTACTGTATAATGCCCCATTCCCAGCAGTCACCTCTCCAGTCATCACCCAGACACGTCCCCTGGTGTTACTGTATAATGCCCCATTCCCAGCAGTCACCTCTCCAGTCATCACCCAGACACATCCCCCGGTGTTACTGTACAATGTCCCATTCCCAGCAGTCACCTCTCCAGTCATCACCCAGACACATCCCCTGGTGTTACTGTATAATGCCCCATTCCCAGCAGTCACCTCTCCAGTCATCACCCAGACACATCCCCTAGTGTACTGTATAATGACCCATTCCCAGCAGTCACCTCTCCAGTCATCACCCAGACACATCCCCTGGTGTTACTGTATAATGCCCCATTCCCAGCAGTCACCTCTCCAGTCATCACCCAGACACATCCCCTAGTGTACTGTATAATGACCCATTCCCAGCAGTCACCTCTCCAGTCATCACCCAGACACATTCCCCGGTGTTACTGTATAATGTCCCATTCCCAGCAGTCCCCTCTCCAGTCATCACCCAGACACGTCCCCTGGTGTTACTGTATAATGCCCCATTCCCAGCAGTCACCTCTCCAGTCATCACCCAGACACATCCCCTGGTGTTACTGTATAATGTCCCATTCCCAGCAGTCACCTCTCCAGTCAGCACCCAGACACATTCCCTGGTGTTACTGTATAATGTCCCATTCCCAGCATTCACCTGTCCAGTCATCACTCAGACACATCCCCTGGTGTTACTGTATAATGTCCCATTCCCAGCAGTCACCTCTCCAGTCATCACTCAGACACGTCCCCTGGTGTTACTGTATAATGTCCCATTCCCATCAGTCACCTATCCAGTCATCACCCAGACACGTCCCCTGGTGTTACTGTATAATGCCCCATTCCCAGCAGTCACCTCTCCAGTCATCACCCAGACACGTCCCCTGGTGTTACTGTATAATGCCCCATTCCCAGCAGTCACCTCTCCAGTCATCACCCAGACACATCCCCCGGTGTTACTGTACAATGTCCCATTCCCAGCAGTCACCTCTCCAGTCATCACCCAGACACATCCCCTGGTGTTACTGTATAATGCCCCATTCCCAGCAGTCACCTCTCCAGTCATCACCCAGACACATCCCCTAGTGTACTGTATAATGACCCATTCCCAGCAGTCACCTCTCCAGTCATCACCCAGACACATCCCCTGGTGTTACTGTATAATGCCCCATTCCCAGCAGTCACCTCTCCAGTCATCACCCAGACACATCCCCTAGTGTACTGTATAATGACCCATTCCCAGCAGTCACCTCTCCAGTCATCACCCAGACACATTCCCCGGTGTTACTGTATAATGTCCCATTCCCAGCAGTCCCCTCTCCAGTCATCACCCGGACACGTCCCCTGTTGTTACTGTATAATGCCCCATTCCCAGCAGTCACCTCTCCAGTCATCACCCAGACACGTCCCCTGGTGTTACTGTATAATGCCCCATTCCCAGCAGTCACCTCTGCAGTCATCACCAAGACACATCCCCTGGTGTTCCTGTATAATGTCCCATTCCCAGCAGTCACCTCTCCAGTCATCACCCAGAAACGTCCCCCCGTGTTACTGTATAATGTCCCATTCCCAGCAGTCACCTCTCCAGTCATCACCCGGACACGTCCCCTGGTGTTACTGTATAATGTCCCATTCCCAGCAGTCACCTCTCCAGTCATCACCCAGACACATCCCCTGGTGTTACTGTATAATGTCCCATTCCCAGCAGTCACTTTTCCAGTCATCACCCGGACACATCCCCTGGTGTTACTGTATAATGCCCCATTCCCAGCAGTCACCTCTCCAGTCACCACCCAGACACATCCCCTGGTGTTACTGTATAATGCCCCATTCCCAGCAGTCACCTCTCCATTCATCATCCAGACACTTCCCCCGGTGTTACTGTATAATGTCCCATTCCCAGCAGTCACCTCTCCATTCATCATCCAGACACATCCCCTGGTGTTACTGTATAATGTCCCATTCCCAGCAGTCACCTCTCCAGTCATCACCCAGACACATTCCCTGATGTTACTGTATAATGTCCCATTCCCAGCAGTCACATCTCCAGTCATCACCCAGACACATCCCCTGGTGTTACTGTATAATGTCCCATTCCCAGCAGTCACCTCTCCAGTCATCACCCGGACACGTCCCCTGTTGTTACTGTATAATGCCCCATTCCCAGCAGTCACCTCTCCAGTCATCACCCAGACACGTCCCCTGGTGTTACTGTATAATGCCCCATTCCCAGCAGTCACCTCTGCAGTCATCACCAAGACACATCCCCTGGTGTTCCTGTATAATGTCCCATTCCCAACAGTCACCTCTCCAGTCATCACCCAGAAACGTCCCCCCGTGTTACTGTATAATGTCCCATTCCCAGCAGTCACCTCTCCAGTCATCACCCGGACACGTCCCCTGGTGTTACTGTATAATGCCCCATTCCTAGCAGTCACCTCTCCAGTCATCACCCAGACACGTCCCCACGTGTTACTGTATAATGTCCCATTCCCGGCAGTCACCTCTCCAGTCATCACCTCCCCTGGTGTTACTGTATAATGCCCCATTCCCAGCAGTCACCTCTCCAGTCATCACCCAGACACATCCCCCAGTATTACTGTATAATGCCCCATTCCCAGCAGTCACCTCTCCAGTCATCACCCAGACACATCCCCCGGTGTTACTGTATAATGTCCCATTCCCAGCAGTCACCTCTCCAGTCATCACCCAGACACATCCCCCGGTGTTACTGTATAATGTCCCATTCCCAGCAGTCATCTCTCCAGTCATCACCCAGACACATCCCCTGGTGTTACTGTATAATGCCCCATTCCCAGCAGTCACCTCTCCAGTCATCACCCAGACACATCCCCTGGTGTTACTGTATAATGTCCCATTCCCAGCAGTCACCTCTCCAGTCATTACCCAGATACATCCCCTGGTGTTACTGTATAATGTCCCATTCCCAGCAGTCACCTCTGCAGTCATCACCCAGACACGTCCCCTGGTGTTACTGTATAATACTCCATTCCCAGCAGTCACCTCTCCAGTAGTCACCCAGACACATCCCCTGGTGTTACTGTGCAATGCCCCATTCCCAGCAGTCACCTCTCCAGTCATCACCCAGACACATCCCCTGGTGTTACTTTATAATGCCCCATTCCCAGCAGTCACCTCTCCAGTAGTCACCCAGACACATCCCCTGGTGTTACTGTAGAATGTCCCATTCCCAGCAGTCACCTCTCCAGTCATCACCCAGACACATCCCCTGGTGTTACTGTATAATGTCCCATTCCCAGCAGTTACCTCTCCAGTCATCACCCAGATACATCCCCTGGTGTTACTGTATAATGCCCCATTCCCAGCAGTCACCTCTCCGGTCATCACCCAGACACATCTCCTGGTGTTACTGTATAATGTCCCATTCCCAGCAGTCACCTCTCCAGTCATCACCCAGACACATCCCCTGGTGTTACTGTATAATGTCCCATTCCCAGCAGTCACCTCTCCAGTCATCACCCGGACACGTCCCCTGTTGTTACTGTATAATGCCCCATTCCCAGCAGTCACCTCTCCAGTCATCACCCAGACACGTCCCCTGTTGTTACTGTATAATGTCCCATTCCCAGCAGTCACCTCTCCAGTCATCACCCAGACACATCCCCTGGTGTTCCTGTATAATGTCCCATTCCCAGCAGTCACCTCTCCGGTCACCACCCAGACACTTCCCCTGGTGTTCCTGTATAATGTCCCATTCCCAGCAGTCACCTCTCCAGTCATCACCCGGACACGTCCCCTGTTGTTACTGTATAATGCCCCATTCCCAGCAGTCACCTTTCCAGTCATCACCCAGAAACGTCCCCCCGTGTTACTGTATATTGTCCCATTCCCAGCAGTCACCTCTCCAGCCATCACCCGGACACGTCCCCTGGTGTTACTGTATAATGCCCCATTCCCAGCAGTCACCTCTCCAGTCATCACCTCCCCTGGTGTTACTGTATAATGCCCCATTCCCAGCAGTCACCTCTCCAGTCATCACCCAGACACATCCCCCGGTGTTACTGTATAATGCCCCATTCCCAGCAGTCACCTCTCCAGTAGTCACCCAGACACATCCCCTGGTGTTACTGTATAATGCCCCATTCCCAGCAGTCACCTCTCCAGTAGTCACCCAGACACATCCCCTGGTGTTACTTTATAATGCCCCATTCCCAGCAGTCACCTCTCCAGTAGTCACCCAGACACATCCCCTGGTGTTACTGTATAATGTCCCATTCCCAGCAGTCACCTCTCCAGTCATCACCCAGACACATCCCCTGGTGTTACTGTATAATGCCCCATTCCCAGCAGTCACCTCTCCAGTCATCACCCAGACACATCTCCTGGTGTTACTGTATAATGTCCCATTCCTAGCATTCACCTCTCCGGTCATCACCCAGACACATCCCCTGGTAATACTGTATAATGCCCCATTCCCAGCAGTCACCTCTCCGGTCATCACCCAGACACATCCCCCGGTATTACTGTATAATGCCCCATTCCCAGCAGTCACCTCTCCGGTCATCACCCAGACACATCCCCCGGTATTACTGTATAATGCCCCATTCCCAGCAGTCACCTCTCCAGTCATCATCCAGACACGTCCCCCGGTGTTACTGTATAATGTCCCATTCCCAGCAGTCACCTCTCCAGTCATCACCCAGACACGTCCCCTGGTGTTACTGTATAATGCCCCATTTCCAGCAGTCACCTCTCCAGTCATCACCCGGACACATCCCCTGGTGTTACTGTATAATGTCCCATTCCCAGCAGTCACCTCTCCAGTCATCACCCGGACACGTCCCCTGTTGTTACTGTATAATGCCCCATTCCCAGCAGTCACCTCTCCAGTAATCACCCAGAAACGTCCCCCCGTGTTACTGTATAATGTCCCATTCCCAGCAGTCACCTCTCCAGTCATCACCCGGACACGTCCCCTGGTGTTACTGTATAACGCCCCATTCCCAGCAGTCACCTCTCCAGTCATCACCTCCCCTGGTGTTACTGTATAATGCCCCATTCCCAGCAGTCACCTCTCCAGTCATCACCCACACACATCCCCCGGTATTACTGTATAATGCCCAATTCCCAGCAGTCACCTCTCCAGTCATCACCCAGACACATCCCCTGGTGTTACTGTATATTGTCCCATTCCCAGCAGTCACCTCTCCAGTCATCACCCAGACACATCCCCTGGTGTTACTGTATAATGTCCCATTCCCAGCAGTCATCTCTCCACTGTATAATGTCCCATTCCCAGCAGTCACCTCTCCGGTCATCACCCAGACACATCCCCTGGTGTTACTGTATAATGTCCCATTCCCAGCAGTCACCTCTTCAGTAGTCCCCCAGACACATCCCCTGGTGTTACTGTATAATGCCCCATTCCCAGCAGTCACCCAGACACATCCCCTGGTGTTACTTTATAATGCCCCATTCCCATCAGTCACCTCTCCAGTAGTCACCCAGACACATCCCCTGGTGTTACTGTATAATGTCCCATTTCCAGCAGTCACCTCTCCAGTCATCACCCAGACACATCCCCTGGTGTTACTGTATAATGCCCCATTCCCAGCAGTCACCTCTCCAGTCATCACCCAGACACATATCATGGTGTTACTGTATAATGTCCCATTCCTAGCAGTCACCTCTCCAGTCATCACCCAGACACATCCCCTGGTAATACTGTATAATGCCCCATTCCCAGCAGTCACCTCTCCAGTCATCACCCAGACACATCCTCCGGTATTACTGTATAATGCCCCATTCCCAGCAGTCACCTCTCCGGTCATCACCCAGACACATCCCCTGGTGTTACTGTATAATGTCCAATTCCCAGCAGTCACCTCTCCAGTCATCACCCAGACACATCCCCTGGTGTTACTGTATAATGTCCCATTCCCAGCAGTCACCTCTCCAGTCATCACCCAGACACGTCCCCTGATGTTACTGTATAATGTCCCATTCCCAGCAGTCACATCTCCAGTCATCACCCAGACACATCACCTGGTGTTACTGTATAATGTCCCATTCCCAGCAGTCACCTCTCCAGTCACCACCCGGACACGTCCCCTGTTGTTACTGTATAATGCCCCATTCCCAGCAGTCACCTCTCCAGTCATCACCCAGACACGTCCCCTGGTGTTACTGTATAATGCCCCATTCCCAGCAGTCACCTCTGCAGTCATCACCAAGACACATCCCCTGGTGTTCCTGTATAATGTCCCATTCCCAGCAGTCACCTCTCCAGTAGTCACCCAGACACATCCCCTGGTGTTACTGTATAATGCCCCATTCCCAGCAGTCACCTCTCCAGTCATCACCCAGACACGTCCCCTGGTGTTACTGTATAATGCCCCATTCCCAGCAGTCACCTCTCCAGTAGTCACCCAGACACATCCCCTGGTGTTACTTTAAAATGCCCCATTCCCAGCAGTCACCTCTCCAGTAGTCACCCAGACACATCCCCTGGTGTTACTGTATAATGTCCCATTCCCAGCAGTCACCTCTCCAGTCATCACCCAGACACATCCCCTGGTGTTACTGTATAATGTCCAATTCCCAGCAGTCACCTCTCCAGTCATCACCCAGACACATCTCCTGGTGTTACTGTATAATGCCCCATTCCCAGCAGTCACCTCTCCGGTCATCACCCAGACATATCCCCTGGTGTTACTGTATAATGCCCCATTCCCAGCAGTCACCTCTCCGGTCATAACCCAGACACATCCCCCGGTATTACTGTATAATGCCCCATTCCCAGCAGTCACCTCTCCGGTCATCACCCGGACACATCCCCTGGTGTTACTGTATAATGTCCCATTCCCAGCAGTCACCTCTCCAGTCATCACCCAGACACATTCCCCGGTGTTACTGTATGTCCCATTACCAGCAGTCACCTCTCCAGTCATCACCCAGACACATCCCCTGGTGTTACTGTATAATGTCCCATTCCCAGCAGTCACCTCTCCAGTCATCACCCAGACACATCCCCTGGTGTTACTGTATAATGTCCCATTCCCAGCAGTCACCTCTCCAGTCATCACCCAGACACGTCCCCTGATGTTACTGTATAATGTCCCATTCCCAGCAGTCACATCTCCAGTCATCACCCAGACACATCACCTGGTGTTACTGTATAATGTCCCATTCCCAGCAGTCACCTCTCCAGTCACCACCCGGACACGTCCCCTGTTGTTACTGTATAATGCCCCATTCCCAGCAGTCACCTCTCCAGTCATCACCCAGACACATCTCCTGGTGTTACTGTATAATGCCCCATTCCCAGCAGTCACCTCTCCGGTCATCACCCAGACATATCCCCTGGTGTTACTGTATAATGCCCCATTCCCAGCAGTCACCTCTCCGGTCATAACCCAGACACATCCCCCGGTATTACTGTATAATGCCCCATTCCCAGCAGTCACCTCTCCGGTCATCACCCGGACACATCCCCTGGTGTTACTGTATAATGTCCCATTCCCAGCAGTCACCTCTCCAGTCATCACCCAGACACATTCCCCGGTGTTACTGTATGTCCCATTACCAGCAGTCACCTCTCCAGTCATCACCCAGACACATCCCCTGGTGTTACTGTATAATGTCCCATTCCCAGCAGTCACCTCTCCAGTCATCACCCAGACACATCCCCTGGTGTTACTGTATAATGTCCCATTCCCAGCAGTCACCTCTCCAGTCATCACCCAGACACGTCCCCTGATGTTACTGTATAATGTCCCATTCCCAGCAGTCACATCTCCAGTCATCACCCAGACACATCACCTGGTGTTACTGTATAATGTCCCATTCCCAGCAGTCACCTCTCCAGTCACCACCCGGACACGTCCCCTGTTGTTACTGTATAATGCCCCATTCCCAGCAGTCACCTCTCCAGTCATCACCCAGACACATCCCCTGGTGTTACTGTATAATGTCCCATTCCCAGCAGTCACCTCTTCAGTAGTCCCCCAGACACATCCCCTGGTGTTACTGTATAATGCCCCATTCCCAGCAGTCACCCAGACACATCCCCTGGTGTTACTTTATAATGCCCCATTCCCATCAGTCACCTCTCCAGTAGTCACCCAGACACATCCCCTGGTGTTACTGTATAATGTCCCATTTCCAGCAGTCACCTCTCCAGTCATCACCCAGACACATCCCCTGGTGTTACTGTATAATGCCCCATTCCCAACAGTCACCTCTCCAGTCATCACCCAGACACATCTCATGGTGTTACTGTATAATGTCCCATTCCTAGCAGTCACCTCTCCAGTCATCACCCAGACACATCCCCTGGTAATACTGTATAATGCCCCATTCCCAGCAGTCACCTCTCCAGTCATCACCCAGACACATCCTCCGGTATTACTGTATAATGCCCCATTCCCAGCAGTCACCTCTCCGGTCATCACCCAGACACATCCCCTGGTGTTACTGTATAATGTCCAATTCCCAGCAGTCACCTCTCCAGTCATCACCCAGACACATCCCCTGGTGTTACTGTATAATGTCCCATTCCCAGCAGTCACCTCTCCAGTCATCACCCAGACACGTCCCCTGATGTTACTGTATAATGTCCCATTCCCAGCAGTCACATCTCCAGTCATCACCCAGACACATCACCTGGTGTTACTGTATAATGTCCCATTCCCAGCAGTCACCTCTCCAGTCACCACCCGGACACGTCCCCTGTTGTTACTGTATAATGCCCCATTCCCATCAGTCACCTCTCCAGTCATCACCCAGACACGTCCCCTGGTGTTACTGTATAATGCCCCATTCCCAGCAGTCACCTCTGCAGTCATCACCAAGACACATCCCCTGGTGTTCCTGTATAATGTCCCATTCCCAGCAGTCACCTCTCCAGTAGTCACCCAGACACATCCCCTGGTGTTACTGTATAATGCCCCATTCCCAGCAGTCACCTCTCCAGTCATCACCCAGACACGTCCCCTGGTGTTACTGTATAATGCCCCATTCCCAGCAGTCACCTCTCCAGTAGTCACCCAGACACATCCCCTGGTGTTACTTTAAAATGCCCCATTCCCAGCAGTCACCTCTCCAGTAGTCACCCAGACACATCCCCTGGTGTTACTGTATAATGTCCCATTCCCAGCAGTCACCTCTCCAGTCATCACCCAGACACATCCCCTGGTGTTACTGTATAATGTCCAATTCCCAGCAGTCACCTCTCCAGTCATCACCCAGACACATCTCCTGGTGTTACTGTATAATGCCCCATTCCCAGCAGTCACCTCTCCGGTCATCACCCAGACATATCCCCTGGTGTTACTGTATAATGCCCCATTCCCAGCAGTCACCTCTCCGGTCATAACCCAGACACATCCCCCGGTATTACTGTATAATGCCCCATTCCCAGCTGTCACCTCTCCGGTCATCACCCGGACACATCCCCCGGTGTTACTGTATAATGTCCCATTCCCAGCAGTCACCTCTCCAGTCATCACCCAGACACATCCCCTGGTGTTACTGTATAATGTCCCATTCCCAGCAGTCACCTCTCCAGTCATCACCCAGACACATCCCCTGGTGTTACTGTATAATGTCCCATTCCCAGCAGTCACCTCTCCAGTCATCACCCAGACACGTCCCCTGATGTTACTGTATAATGTCCCATTCCCAGCAGTCACATCTCCAGTCATCACCCAGACACATCACCTGGTGTTACTGTATAATGTCCCATTCCCAGCAGTCACCTCTCCAGTCACCACCCGGACACGTCCCCTGTTGTTACTGTATAATGCCCCATTCCCAGCAGTCACCTCTCCAGTCATCACCCAGACACGTCCCCTGGTGTTACTGTATAATGCCCCATTCCCAGCAGTCACCTCTCCAGTCATCACCCAGACACATCTCCTGGTGTTACTGTATAATGTCCCATTCCCAGCAGTCACCTCTCCGGTCATCACCCAGACACATCCCCTGGTGTTACTGTATAATGCCCCATTCCCAGCAGTCACCTCTCCGGTCATCACCCAGACACGCCCCCTGGTGTTACTGTATAATGTCCCATTCCCAGCTGACACCTCTCCAGTCATCACCCAGACACGTCCCCTGGTGTTACTGTATAATGCCCCATTCCCAGCAGTCACCTCTGCAGTCATCACCAAGACACATCCCCTGGTGTTCCTGTATAATGTCCCATTCCTAGCAGTCACCTCTCCAGTCATCACCCAGACACGTCCCCTGGTGTTACTGTATAATGTCCCATTCCCGGCAGTCACCTCTCCAGTCATCACCTCCCCTGGTGTTACTGTATAATGCCCCATTCCCAGCAGTCACCTCTCCAGTCATCACCCAGACACATCCCCCGGTGTTACTGTATAATGCCCCATTCCCAGCAGTCACCTCTCCAGTCATCACCCAGACACATCCCCCGGTGTTACTGTATAATGTCCCATTCCCAGCAGTCACCTCTCCAGTCATCACCCAGACACATCCCCTGGTGTTACTGTATAATGTCCCATTCCCAGCAGTCATCTCTCCAGTCATCACCCAGACACATCCCCTGGTGTTACTGTATAATGCCCCATTCCCTGCAGTCACCTCTCCAGTCATCACCCAGACACATCCCCTGGTGTTACTGTATAATGTCCCATTCCCAGCAGTCACCTCTCCAGTCATCACCCAGACACATCCCCTGGTGTTACTGTATAATGTCCCATTCCCAGCAGTCACCTCTCCAGTCATCACCCAGACACATCCCCTGGTGTTACTGTATAATACTCCATTCCCAGCAGTCACCTCTCCAGTAGTCACCCAGACACGTCCCCTGGTGTTACTGTATAATGCCCCATTCCCAGCAGTCACCTCTCCAGTAGTCACCCAGACATATCCCCTGGTGTTACTTTATAATGCCCCATTCCCAGCAGTCACCTCTCCAGTAGTCACCCAGACACATCCCCTGGTGTTACTGTATAATGTTCAATTCCCAGCAGTCACCTCTCCAGTCATCACCCAGACACGTCCCCTGATGTTACTGTATAATGCCCCATTCCCAGCAGTCACCTCTCCAGTCATCACCCGGACACATCCCCTGGTGTTACTTTATAATGTCCCATTCCCAGCAGTCACCTCTCCAGTCATCACCCAGACACGTCCCCCGGTGTTACTGTATAATGTCCCATTCCCAGCAGTCACCTCTCCAGTCATCACCCGGACACGTCCCCTGTTGTTACTGTATAATGCCCCATTCCCAGCAGTCACCTCTCCAGTCATCACCCAGAAACGTCCCCCCGTGTTACTGTATAATGTCCCATTCCCAGCAGTCACCTCTCCAGTCATCACCCAGACACGTCCCCCGGTGTTACTGTACAATGTCCCATTCCCAGCAGTCACCTCTCCAGTCATCACCCAGACACGTCCCCCGGTGTTACTGTATAATGTCCCATTCCCAGCAGTCACCTCTCCAGTCATCACCCAGACACATCCCCCGGTGTTACTGTATAATGCCCCATTCCCAGCAGTCACCTCTCCAGTCATCACCCAGACACATCCCCCGGTGTTACTGTATAATGTCCCATTCCCAGCAGTCACATCTGCAGTCATCACCCAGACACGTCCCCTGGTGTTACTGTATAATACTCCATTCCCAGCACTCACCTCTCCAGTAGTCACCCAGACACATCCCCTGGTGTTACTGTATAATGCCCCATTCCCAGCAGTCACCTCTCCAGTAGTCACCCAGACACATCCCCTGGTGTTACTGTATAATGTCCCATTCCCAGCAGTCACCTCTCCGGTCATCACCCAGACACGTCCCCTGGTGTTACTGAATAATGCCACATTCCCAGCAGTCACCTCTCCAGTCATCACCCGGACACGTCCCCCCGTGTTACTGTATAATGTCTCATTCCCAGCAGTCACCTCTCCAGTCATCACCCAGACACGTCCCCTGGTGTTACTGTATAATGCCCCATTCCGAGCAGTCAGCTCTCCGGTCATCACCCAGACACATCCCCTGGTGTTACTGTATAATGTCCCATTCCCAGCAGTCACCTCTCCGGTCATCACCCAGACACGACCCCTGGTGTTACTGAATAATGCCCCATTCCCAGCAATCACCTCTCCGGTCATCACCCAGACACGTCCCCCGGTGTTACTGTATAATGTCCCATTCCCAGCAGTCACCTCTCCAGTCATCACCCGGACACATCCCCTGTTGTTACTGTATAATGCCCCATTCCCAGCAGTCACCTCTCCAGTCATCACCCAGAAACGTCCCCCCGTGTTACTGTATAATGTCCCATTCCCAGCAGTCACCTCTCCGGTCATCACGCAGACACTTCCCCCTGTGTTACTGTATAATGTCCCATTCCCAGCAGTCACCTCTCCAGTCATCACCCGGACACGTCCCCTGTTGTTACTGTATAATGCCCCATTCCCAGCAGTCACCTCTCCAGTCATCACCCAGAAACGTCCCCCCGTGTTACTGTATAATGTCCCATTCCCAGCAGTCACCTCTCCAGTCATCACCCAGACACGTCCCCCGGTGTTACTGTACAATGTCCCATTCCCAGCAGTCACCTCTCCAGTCATCACCCAGACACGTCCCCCGGTGTTACTGTATAATGTCCCATTCCCAGCAGTCACCTCTCCAGTCATCACCCAGACACATCCCCCGGTGTTACTGTATAATGCCCCATTTCCAGCAGTCACCTCTCCGGTCATCACGCAGACACTTCCCCCTGTGTTACTGTATAATGTCCCATTCTCCGCAGTCACCTCTCCAGTCATCACCCAGACACATCCCCCGGTGTTACTGTATAATGTCCCATTCCCAGCAGTCACCTCTCCAGTCATCACCCAGACACGTCCCCTGGTGTTACTGTATAATGTCCCATTCCCAGCAGTCACCTCTCCAGTTATCACCCAGACATGTCCCCTGGTGTTACTGTATAATGCCCCATTCCCAGCAGTCACCTCTCCAGTCATCACCCAGACACGTCCCCTGGTGTTACTGTATAATGTCCCATTCCCAGCAGTCACCTCTCCAGTCATCACCCAGAAACGTCCCCCCGTGTTACTGTATAATGTCCCATTCCCAGCAGTCACCTCTCCGGTCATCACGCAGACACTTCCCCCTGTGTTACTGTATAATGTCCCATTCCCAGCAGTCACCTCTCCAGTCATCACCCGGACACGTCCCCTGTTGTTACTGTATAATGCCCCATTCCCAGCAGTCACCTCTCCAGTCATCACCCAGAAACGTCCCCCCGTGTTACTGTATAATGTCCCATTCCCAGCAGTCACCTCTCCAGTCATCACCCAGACACGTCCCCCGGTGTTACTGTACAATGTCCCATTCCCAGCAGTCACCTCTCCAGTCATCACCCAGACATGTCCCCCGGTGTTACTGTATAATGTCCCATTCCCAGCAGTCACCTCTCCAGTCATCACCCAGACACAGCCCCCGGTGTTACTGTATAATGCCCCATTCCCAGCAGTCACCTCTCCAGTCATCACCCAGACACGTCCCCCGGTGTTACTGTATAATGTCCCATTCCCAGCAGTCACCTCTCCAGTCATCACCCAGACACAGCCCCCGGTGTTACTGTATAATGCCCCATTCCCAGCAGTCACCTCTCCAGTCATCACCCAGACACGTCCCCCGGTGTTACTGTATAATGTCCCATTCCCAGCAGTCACCTCTCCAGTCATCACCCAGACACAGCCCCCGGTGTTACTGTATAATGCCCCATTCCCAGCAGTCACCTCTCCAGTCATCACCCAGACACGTCCCCCGGTGTTACTGTATAATGTCCCATTCCCAGCAGTCACCTCTCCAGTCATCACCCAGACACGTCCCCTGGTGTTACTGTATAATGTCCCATTCCCAGCAGTCACCTCTCCAGTCATCACCCAGACATGTCCCCTGGTGTTACTGTATAATGCCCCATTCCCAGCAGTCACCTCTCCAGTCATCACCCAGACACGTCCCCTGGTGTTACTGTATAATGTCCCATTCCCAGCAGTCACCTCTCCAGTCATCACCCAGACATGTCCCCTGGTGTTACTGTATAATGCCCCATTCCCAGCAGTCACCTCTCCAGTCATCACCCAGACACGTCCCCTGGTGTTACTGTATAATGTCCCATTCCCAGCAGTCACCTCTCCAGTCATCACCCAGACACGTCCCCTGGTGTTACTGTATAATGCCCCATTCCCAGCAGTCACCTCTCCAGTCATCACCCAGACACATACCCTGGTGTTACTGTATAATGCCCCATTCCCAGCAGTCACCTCTCCAGTCATCACCCAGACACGTCCCCTGGTGGCAGTCACCTCTCCAGTCATCACCCAGACACGTCCCCTGGTGTTACTGTATAATGTCCCATTCCCAGCAGTCACCTCTCCAGTCATCACCCAGACACATACCCTGGTGTTACTGTATAATGCCCCATTCCCAGCAGTCACCTCTCCAGTCATCACCCAGACACATCCCCTGGTGTTACTGTATAATGTCCCGTTCCCAGCAGTCACCTCTCCAGTCATCACCCAGACACATCCCCCCGGTGTTACTGTATAATGTCCCATTCCCAGCAGTCACCTCTCCAGTCATCACCCAGACACGTCCCCTGATGTTACTGTATAATGCCCCATTCCCAGCAGTCACCTCTCCAGTCATCACCCAGACACGTCCCCTGGTGTTACTGTATAATGTCCCATTCCCAGCAGTCACCTCTCCAGTCATCACCCAGACATGTCCCCTGGTGTTACTGTATAATGCCCCATTCCCAGCAGTCACCTCTCCAGTCATCACCCAGACACGTCCCCTGGTGTTACTGTATAATGTCCCATTCCCAGCAGTCACCTCTCCAGTCATCACCCAGACATGTCCCCTGGTGTTACTGTATAATGCCCCATTCCCAGCAGTCACCTCTCCAGTCATCACCCAGACACGTCCCCTGGTGTTACTGTATAATGTCCCATTCCCAGCAGTCACCTCTCCAGTCATCACCCAGACACGTCCCCTGGTGGCAGTCACCTCTCCAGTCATCACCCAGACACGTCCCCTGGTGTTACTGTATAATGTCCCATTCCCAGCAGTCACCTCTCCAGTCATCACCCAGACACGTCCCCTGGTGTTACTGTATAATGCCCCATTCCCAGCAGTCACCTCTCCAGTCATCACCCAGACACATACCCTGGTGTTACTGTATAATGCCCCATTCCCAGCAGTCACCTCTCCAGTCATCACCCAGACACGTCCCCTGGTGGCAGTCACCTCTCCAGTCATCACCCAGACACGTCCCCTGGTGTTACTGTATAATGTCCCATTCCCAGCAGTCACCTCTCCAGTCATCACCCAGACACATACCCTGGTGTTACTGTATAATGCCCCATTCCCAGCAGTCACCTCTCCAGTCATCACCCAGACACATCCCCTGGTGTTACTGTATAATGTCCCGTTCCCAGCAGTCACCTCTCCAGTCATCACCCAGACACATCCCCCCGGTGTTACTGTATAATGTCCCATTCCCAGCAGTCACCTCTCCAGTCATCACCCAGACACGTCCCCTGATGTTACTGTGTAATGTCCCATTCCCAGCAGTCACCTCTCCGGTCATCACCCAGACACATCCCCTGGTGTTACTGTATAACGCCCCATTCCCAGCAGTCACCTCTCCAGTCATCACCCAGACACATCCCCTGGTGTTACTGTATAATGTCCCATTCCCAGCAGTCACTTCTCCAGTCATCACCCAGACACATCCCCTGGTGTTACTGTATAATGCCCCATTCCCAGCAGTCACCTCTCCAGTCATCACCCAGACACATCCCCTGGTGTTACTGTGTAATGTCCCATTCCCAGCAGTCACCTCTCCGGTCATCACCCAGACACGTCCCCTGGTGTTACTGTGTAATGTCCCATTCCCAGCAGTCACCTCTCCGGTCATCACCCAGACACATCCCCTGGTGTTACTGTATAATGCCTCATTCCCAGCAGTCTCCTCTCCGGTCATCACCCAGACACATCCCCTGGTGTTACTGTATAATGCTCCATTCCCAGCAGTTACCTCTCCAGTCATCACCCAGACACGTCCCCTGGTGTTACTGAATAATGCCCCATTCCCAGCAGTCACCTCTCCAGTCATCACCCAGACACATCCCCTGGTGTTACTGTATAATGTCCCATTCCCAGCAGTCACCTCTCCGGTCATCACCCAGACACATCCCCTGGTGTTACTGTATAATGTCCCATTCCCAGCAGTCACCTCTCCAGTCATCACCCAGACACGTCCCCTGATGTTACTGTATTAATGCCCCATTCCCAGCAGTCACCCCTCCAGTCATCACCCAGACACATCCCCTGGTGTTACTGTATAATGTCCCATTCCCAGCAGTCACCTCTCCGGTCATCACCCAGACACGTCCCCTGGTGTTACTGTGTAATGTCCCATTCCCAGCAGTCACCTCTCCGGTCATCACCCAGACACATCCCCTGGTGTTACTGTATAATGCCTCATTCCCAGCAGTCTCCTCTCCAGTCATCACCCAGACACATCCCCTGGTGTTACTGTATAATGCCCCATTCCCGGCAGTCACCTCTCCAGTCATCACCCAGACACGTCCCCCTGGTGTTACTGTATAATGTCCCATTCCCAGCAGTCACCTCTCCAGTCATCACCCAGACACATCCCCTGGTGTTACTGTATAATGTCCCATTCCCAGCAGTCACCTCTCCAGTCATCACCCAGACACGTCCCCTGGTGTTACTGTGTAATGTCCCATTCCCAGCAGTCACCTCTCCGGTCATCACCCAGACACATCCCCTGGTGTTACTGTATAATGCCTCATTCCCAGCAGTCTCCTCTCCAGTCATCACCCAGACACATCCCCTGGTGTTACTGTATAATGCTCCATTTCCAGCAGTTACCTCTCCAGTCATCACCCAGACACGTCCCCCGGTGTTACTGTATAATGTCCCATTCCCAGCAGTCACCTATCCAGTCATCACTCAGACACATCCCCTGGTGTTACTGTATAATGTCCCATTCCCAGCAGTCACCTCTCCGGTCATCACCCAGACACATCCCCTGGTGTTACTGTAGAACGCCCCATTCCCGGCAGTAACCTCTCCAGTCATCACCCAGACACATCCCCTGGTGTTACTGTATAATGTCCCATTCCCAGCAGTCACTTCTCCAGTCATCACCCAGACACATCCCCTGGTGTTACTGTATAATGCACCATTCCCAGCAGTCACCTCTCCGGTCATCACCCAGACACATCCCCTGGTGTTACTGTATAACGCCCCATTCCCAGCAGTCACCTCTCCAGTCATCACCCAGACACATCCCCTGGTGTTACTGTATAATGTCCCATTCCCAGCAGTCACCTCTCCGGTCATCACCCAGACACATCCCCTGGTGTTACTGTATAATGTCCCATTCCCAGCAGTCACCTCTCCGGTCATCACCCAGACACATCCCCTGGTGTTACTGTATAACGCCCCATTCCCGGCAGTCACCTCTCCAGTCATCACCCAGGCACGTCCCCCTGGTGTTACTGTATAATGTCCCATTCCCAGCAGTCACCTCTCAGGTCATCACCCAGACACATCCCCTGGTGTTACTGTATAATGCCTCATTCCCAGCAGTCTCCTCTCCAGTCATCACCCAGACACATCCCCTGGTGTTACTGTATAATGCTCCATTTCCAGCAGTTACCTCTCCAGTCATCACCCAGACACGTCCCCCGGTGTTACTGTATAATGTTCCATTCCCAGCAGTCACATCTCCAGTCATCACCCAGACACATCCCCTGGTGTTACTGTATAATGCCCTATTCCCAGCAGTCACCTCTCCAGTCATCACCCAGACACGTCCCCTGGTGTTACTGTATAATGCCCCATTCCCAGCAGTCACCTCTCCAGTCATCACCCAGACACATCCCCTGGTGTTACTGTATAACGCCCCATTCCCGGCAGTCACCTCTCCAGTCATCACCCAGACACGTCCCCCTGGTGTTACTGTATAACGTCCCATTCCCAGCAGTCACCTCTCCAGTCATCACCCAGACACATCCCCTGGTGTTACTGTATAACGTCCCATTCCCAGCAGTCACCTCTCCAGTCATCACCCAGACACATCCCCTGGTGTTACTGTATAATGTCCCATTCCCAGCAGTCACCTCTCCAGTCATCACCCAGACACATACCCTGGTGTTACTGTATAATGCCCCATTCCCAGCAGTCACCTCTCCAGTCATCACCCAGACACATCCCCTGGTGTTACTGTATAATGTCCCGTTCCCAGCAGTCACCTCTCCAGTCATCACCCAGACACATCCCCCCGGTGTTACTGTATAATGTCCCATTCCCAGCAGTCACCTCTCCAGTCATCACCCAGACACGTCCCCTGATGTTACTGTATAATGCCCCATTCCCAGCAGTCACCTCTCCAGTCATCACCCAGACACGTCCCCTGGTGTTACTGTATAATGTCCCATTCCCAGCAGTCACCTCTCCAGTCATCACCCAGACATGTCCCCTGGTGTTACTGTATAATGCCCCATTCCCAGCAGTCACCTCTCCAGTCATCACCCAGACACGTCCCCTGGTGTTACTGTATAATGTCCCATTCCCAGCAGTCACCTCTCCAGTCATCACCCAGACATGTCCCCTGGTGTTACTGTATAATGCCCCATTCCCAGCAGTCACCTCTCCAGTCATCACCCAGACACGTCCCCTGGTGTTACTGTATAATGTCCCATTCCCAGCAGTCACCTCTCCAGTCATCACCCAGACACGTCCCCTGGTGGCAGTCACCTCTCCAGTCATCACCCAGACACGTCCCCTGGTGTTACTGTATAATGTCCCATTCCCAGCAGTCACCTCTCCAGTCATCACCCAGACACGTCCCCTGGTGTTACTGTATAATGCCCCATTCCCAGCAGTCACCTCTCCAGTCATCACCCAGACACATACCCTGGTGTTACTGTATAATGCCCCATTCCCAGCAGTCACCTCTCCAGTCATCACCCAGACACGTCCCCTGGTGGCAGTCACCTCTCCAGTCATCACCCAGACACGTCCCCTGGTGTTACTGTATAATGTCCCATTCCCAGCAGTCACCTCTCCAGTCATCACCCAGACACATACCCTGGTGTTACTGTATAATGCCCCATTCCCAGCAGTCACCTCTCCAGTCATCACCCAGACACATCCCCTGGTGTTACTGTATAATGTCCCGTTCCCAGCAGTCACCTCTCCAGTCATCACCCAGACACATCCCCCCGGTGTTACTGTATAATGTCCCATTCCCAGCAGTCACCTCTCCAGTCATCACCCAGACACGTCCCCTGATGTTACTGTGTAATGTCCCATTCCCAGCAGTCACCTCTCCGGTCATCACCCAGACACATCCCCTGGTGTTACTGTATAACGCCCCATTCCCAGCAGTCACCTCTCCAGTCATCACCCAGACACATCCCCTGGTGTTACTGTATAATGTCCCATTCCCAGCAGTCACTTCTCCAGTCATCACCCAGACACATCCCCTGGTGTTACTGTATAATGCCCCATTCCCAGCAGTCACCTCTCCAGTCATCACCCAGACACATCCCCTGGTGTTACTGTGTAATGTCCCATTCCCAGCAGTCACCTCTCCGGTCATCACCCAGACACGTCCCCTGGTGTTACTGTGTAATGTCCCATTCCCAGCAGTCACCTCTCCGGTCATCACCCAGACACATCCCCTGGTGTTACTGTATAATGCCTCATTCCCAGCAGTCTCCTCTCCGGTCATCACCCAGACACATCCCCTGGTGTTACTGTATAATGCTCCATTCCCAGCAGTTACCTCTCCAGTCATCACCCAGACACGTCCCCTGGTGTTACTGAATAATGCCCCATTCCCAGCAGTCACCTCTCCAGTCATCACCCAGACACATCCCCTGGTGTTACTGTATAATGTCCCATTCCCAGCAGTCACCTCTCCGGTCATCACCCAGACACATCCCCTGGTGTTACTGTATAATGTCCCATTCCCAGCAGTCACCTCTCCAGTCATCACCCAGACACGTCCCCTGATGTTACTGTATTAATGCCCCATTCCCAGCAGTCACCCCTCCAGTCATCACCCAGACACATCCCCTGGTGTTACTGTATAATGTCCCATTCCCAGCAGTCACCTCTCCGGTCATCACCCAGACACGTCCCCTGGTGTTACTGTGTAATGTCCCATTCCCAGCAGTCACCTCTCCGGTCATCACCCAGACACATCCCCTGGTGTTACTGTATAATGCCTCATTCCCAGCAGTCTCCTCTCCAGTCATCACCCAGACACATCCCCTGGTGTTACTGTATAATGCCCCATTCCCGGCAGTCACCTCTCCAGTCATCACCCAGACACGTCCCCCTGGTGTTACTGTATAATGTCCCATTCCCAGCAGTCACCTCTCCAGTCATCACCCAGACACATCCCCTGGTGTTACTGTATAATGTCCCATTCCCAGCAGTCACCTCTCCAGTCATCACCCAGACACGTCCCCTGGTGTTACTGTGTAATGTCCCAT
Source organism: Pseudophryne corroboree (assembly GCF_028390025.1). NCBI lineage: Eukaryota > Metazoa > Chordata > Amphibia > Anura > Myobatrachidae > Pseudophryne > Pseudophryne corroboree. The sequence goes on from NW_026967506.1 coordinate 445,086, forward strand.
TCCCAGCAGTCACCTCTCCGGTCATCACCCAGACACATCCCCTGGTGTTACTGTATAATGCCTCATTCCCAGCAGTCTCCTCTCCAGTCATCACCCAGACACATCCCCTGGTGTTACTGTATAATGCTCCATTTCCAGCAGTTACCTCTCCAGTCATCACCCAGACACGTCCCCCGGTGTTACTGTATAATGTCCCATTCCCAGCAGTCACCTATCCAGTCATCACTCAGACACATCCCCTGGTGTTACTGTATAATGTCCCATTCCCAGCAGTCACCTCTCCGGTCATCACCCAGACACATCCCCTGGTGTTACTGTAGAACGCCCCATTCCCGGCAGTAACCTCTCCAGTCATCACCCAGACACATCCCCTGGTGTTACTGTATAATGTCCCATTCCCAGCAGTCACTTCTCCAGTCATCACCCAGACACATCCCCTGGTGTTACTGTATAATGCACCATTCCCAGCAGTCACCTCTCCGGTCATCACCCAGACACATCCCCTGGTGTTACTGTATAACGCCCCATTCCCAGCAGTCACCTCTCCAGTCATCACCCAGACACATCCCCTGGTGTTACTGTATAATGTCCCATTCCCAGCAGTCACCTCTCCGGTCATCACCCAGACACATCCCCTGGTGTTACTGTATAATGTCCCATTCCCAGCAGTCACCTCTCCGGTCATCACCCAGACACATCCCCTGGTGTTACTGTATAACGCCCCATTCCCGGCAGTCACCTCTCCAGTCATCACCCAGGCACGTCCCCCTGGTGTTACTGTATAATGTCCCATTCCCAGCAGTCACCTCTCAGGTCATCACCCAGACACATCCCCTGGTGTTACTGTATAATGCCTCATTCCCAGCAGTCTCCTCTCCAGTCATCACCCAGACACATCCCCTGGTGTTACTGTATAATGCTCCATTTCCAGCAGTTACCTCTCCAGTCATCACCCAGACACGTCCCCCGGTGTTACTGTATAATGTTCCATTCCCAGCAGTCACATCTCCAGTCATCACCCAGACACATCCCCTGGTGTTACTGTATAATGCCCTATTCCCAGCAGTCACCTCTCCAGTCATCACCCAGACACGTCCCCTGGTGTTACTGTATAATGCCCCATTCCCAGCAGTCACCTCTCCAGTCATCACCCAGACACATCCCCTGGTGTTACTGTATAACGCCCCATTCCCGGCAGTCACCTCTCCAGTCATCACCCAGACACGTCCCCCTGGTGTTACTGTATAACGTCCCATTCCCAGCAGTCACCTCTCCAGTCATCACCCAGACACATCCCCTGGTGTTACTGTATAACGTCCCATTCCCAGCAGTCACCTCTCCAGTCATCACCCAGACACATCCCCTGGTGTTACTGTATAATTCCCCATTCCCAGCAGTCACCTCTCCAGTCATCACCCAGACACGTCCCCCTGGTGTTACTGTATAATGTCCCATTCCCAGCAGTCACCTCTCCAGTCATCACCCAGACACATCCCCTGGTGTTACTGTATAATGCCCCATTCCCAGCAGTCACCTCTCCAGTCATCACCCAGACACATCCCCTGGTGTTACTGTATAATGGCCCATTCCCGGCAGTCACCTCTCCAGTCATCAGCCACACACGTCCCCTGGTGTTACTGTATAATGTCCCATTCCCAGCAGTCACCTCTCCAGTCATCACCCAGACACATCCCCTGGTGTTACTGTATAATGCCCCATTCCCGGCAGTCACCTCTCCAGTCATCACCCAGACACATCCCCTGGTGTTACTGTATAATGCCCCATTCCTAGCAGTCACCTCTCCAGTCATCACCCAGACACATCCCCTGGTGTTACTGTATAATGCCCCATTCCCAGCAGTCACCTCTCCAGTCATCACCCAGACACGTCCCCTGGTGTTATTGTATAATGCCCCATTCCCAGCAGTCACCTCTCCAGTCATCACCTAGACACATCCCCTGGTGTTACTGTATAATGCCCCATTCCCGGCAGTCACCTCTCCAGTCATCACCCAGACACATCCCCTGGTGTTACTGTATAATGCCCCATTCCCAGCAGTCACCTCTCCAGTCAGCAGCTGAATGATCTTGTTGGTGAGTTCCAGGATCTTCTGGTCACTGTGTCTCTCATGTATCAGTGAGTGAGGTGGAGGCACCGGGATGGGGCTCTGGGTCCTGCTCAATCCTCCTGACTCATGGAGATGGCTGCTGGGTGTCTCACACTCACCAGATGTCTTCCGTACTATTGTGTAACCCTGTGTAATGGTAGACACTGTTATCCCTATGTAGTCACAGTACTGGGCTTCCTACACTATAGACTAATACCCCTAAGGTTTGTCACTGTGACATTAGCGGAATGTATACAATATTACATCACAACACTGTACAGTCCATCTCCTCTATATAATTATATGTCGTTTGTGTAACACTGTGACATTAGCGGAATGTATACAATATTACATCACAACACTGTACAGTCCATCTCCTCTATATAATTATATGTCGTTTGTGTAACACTGTGACATTAGCGGAATGTATACAATATTACATCACAACACTGTACAGTCCATCTCCTCTATATAATTATATGTCGTTTGTGTAACACTGTGACATTAGCGGAATGTATACAATATTACATCACAACACTGTACAGTCCATCTCCTCTATATAATTATATGTCGTTTGTGTAACACTGTGACATTAGCGGAATGTATACAATATTACATCACAACACTGTACAGTCCATCTCCTCTATATAATTATATGTAGTTTGTGTAACACTGTGACATTAGCGGAATGTATACAATATTACATCACAACACTGTACAGTCCATCTCCTCTATATAATTATATGTCGTTTGTGTAACACTGTGACATTAGCGGAATATATACAATATTACATCACAACACTGTACAGTCCATCTCCTCTATATAATTATATGTCGTTTGTGTAACACTGTGACATTAGCGGAATATATACAATATTACATCACAACACTGTACAGTCCATCTCCTCTATATAATTATATGTAGTTTGTGTAACACTGTGACATTAGCGGAATGTATACAATATTACATCACAACACTGTACAGTCCATCTCCTCTATATAATTATATGTAGTTTGTGTAACACTGTGACATTAGCGGAATGTATACAATATTACATCACAACACTGTACAGTCCATCTCCTCTATATAATTATATGTAGTTTGTGAAACACTGTGACATTAGCGGAATGTATACAATATTACATCACAACACTGTACAGTCCATCTCCTCTATATAATTATATGTAGTTTGTGTAACACTGTGACATTAGCGGAATATATACAATATTACATCACAACACTGTACAGTCCATCTCCTCTATATAATTATATGTCGTTTGTGTAACACTGTGACATTAGCGGAATGTATACAATATTACATCACAACACTGTACAGTCCATCTCCTCTATATAATTATATGTAGTTTGTGTAACACTGTGACATTAGCGGAATGTATACAATATTACATCACAACACTGTACAGTCCATCTCCTCTATATAATTATATGTAGTTTGTGTAACACTGTGACATTAGCGGAATATATACAATATTACATCACAACACTGTACAGTCCATCTCCTCTATATAATTATATGTCGTTTGTGTAACACTGTGACATTAGCGGAATGTATACAATATTACATCACAACACTGTACAGTCCATCTCCTCTATATAATTATATGTCGTTTGTGTAACACTGTGACATTAGCGGAATGTATACAATATTACATCACAACACTGTACAGTCCATCTCCTCTATATAATTATATGTAGTTTGTGTAACACTGTGACATTAGCGGAATGTATACAATATTACATCACAACACTGTACAGTCCATCTCCTCTATATAATTATATGTCGTTTGTGTAACACTGTGACATTAGCGGAATGTATACAATATTACATCACAACACTGTACAGTCCATCTCCTCTATATAATTATATGTCGTTTGTGTAACACTGTGACATATGAGCGCTGGAAGAATGTCTGCGCAGTAAAGAGTGTGTTACTAATGTTACAGCTCATTTATGGAGTATATAAGTGGGGTCTGGATCCACATACGGGATCAGTACGTAATCCTGCTGGACGGGATCCCGGCGGTCGAAATACCGACGCCGGAATCCCAACCACACAATCCCGACAGGGGTGGCGAGCGGAACGCCACTCTGCGGGCACGGTGCCTCGCTATGCTCGGCACACTATTATATTCTCCCTCTATGGGTGTCGCGTGGACACCCACGTAGGGAGAATATGTCGGGATTGTGGCGGTCGGGATTCCGGCGTCGGTATTTCGACCGCCGGGATCCTGTCCAGCGGGATGTTGACCGCATACCCCATAAACAGTACACTCACAACACATACAGTACACACACGCATACAGTACACACACATACAGTACACACACGCATACAGTACACACACGCATACAGTACACATACACATACAGTACACACATAGTACACACAGATACAGTACACACATGCAAACACATACAGTACACACACATCCACACATACAGTACACACACTCATACAGTACATACAGATAGATAGATACATACATACATACACACTTACAGTACATACATACATACATACACACTTACAGTACATACATATAGTATACACACATGCATACAGTACACACACAGTACACACACACACACATACAGTACACACATACAGTACACACACAGTACACACACACATACAGTACACACACACATACAGTACACACACATACAGTACACACATACAGTACACACATACAGTACACACACACACACACACACACACACATAACAGTACACACACATACAGTACACACACATACAGTATACAGACATACACACAGTACACACACATGCATACAGTACACACATACAGTACACACACATACAGTATACAGACATACACACAGTACACACACATACAGTACACACACATGCATACAGTACACACACATACAGTACACACACAGATATATACAGCACACACACATACAGTACACACACACATGCATACAGTACACACACATACAGTACACACACACATGCATACAGTACACACACATACAGTACACACACATGCATACAGTACACACATACAGTACACACACATACAGTACACACATGCATACAGTACACACACATACAGTACACACACATACAGTACACACACATGCATACATACAGTACACACACATACATACAGTACACACACATACAGTATACACACATACAGTACACACACATGCATACAGTACACACACATACAGTACACACACATACAGTACACACACAGATATATACAGTACACACACATACAGTACACACACACACATGCATACAGTACACACATATAGTACACACACAGTACACACATACAGACACATATAGTACACACACAGTACACACATACAGATATAGTACACACACAGTACACACATACAGACACACACAGTACACACAGTCACATATAGTACACACATACACACATATAGTACACACACATATACAGTATACACACATAGTACAGACACATATACAGTACACACATAAAGTATACACACACATATAGTACACATACATATACAGTACACACACACACACACACACACACAGTACAGACACATATAGTACACACATAAAGTATACACACACATATAGTACACATACATATACAGTATATACACACACATAGTACACATACATATACAGTATATACACACACATAGTACACATACATATACAGTACACACACACACACACACACACACACACATAGTACAGACACATATAGTACACACAAAGTATACACACACATATAGTACACATACATATACAGTACACACATAGTACAGACACATATAGTACACACATAAAGTATACACACACACATAGTACACATACATATACAGTATATACACACACACACATAGTACACATACATATACAGTATATACACACACATAGTACACATACATATACAGTATATACACACACATAGTACACATACATATACAGTATATACACACATAGTACACATACATATACAGTATATACACACATAGTACACACACATATACAGTATATACACACATAGTACACACACACATATACAGTATACACACACATAGTACACATACATATACAGTATATACACACATAGTACACACATAGTACACACACATATACAGTATACACACACATAGTACACATACATATACAGTATATACACACACATAGTACACATACATATACAGTATATACACACATAGTACACATACATATACAGTATATACACACATAGTACACATACATATACAGTATATACACACATAGTACACACACATATACAGTATATACACACATAGTACACACATATACAGTATACACACACATAGTACACACACATATACAGTATACACACACATAGTACACATACATATACAGTATATACACACACATAGTACACACACACATATACAGTATATACACACATAGTACACACACATATACAGTATATACACACATAGTACACACATATACAGTATACACACACATAGTACACACACATATACAGTATACACACACATAGTACACATACATATACAGTATATACACACACATAGTACACACACACATATCACACATTACACTCACCAGGCCTCTAAGAACAGTGTAGCCTGGGGGCGGTGCTTGGGAGTGTTAATGACACTGGCTGCACCTATCAGCGCTCAGGGCAGGAGAAGTGGGCGGGGAGGAGAGATAGAGAGGAGGCCGCTGTCATGGTTACGGACACAGGACGGACCACAGCAACATGGCCGCCGCCGCCGCTATGTATCACAGTGTCAGCACGGCGAGGATATACATTGGGCAGGGTGTTATTTGCTATTGCGGGGGTGGTTATAAAGTTTTTTCATATGTGTCCTGTGTACAGTAGCGCGGCGGCCATGTTTCCGGAGCCCGTCTTACACAGTGTTACAACAGAGTGTGACAGGTTCCTGGTGCTCCCCGGGGTTTCCAGGCAGCAGCTCCCAGGGAGCGCCCAGGTGCAGAGTCTGAGGCCAGGGACTCTCTATAGGAGACAGGGTAACCCCAGGACTGGCCGGAGGCCATACTGCCCAAACAGGGAGGACCCCCCCCCCCCACCCCCCCAGAGGTCTCCAAACTGGGCTCCGGCAAGATGGCGGCTGCTAGGTGCAGAAATGTGGAAGGTGCCAGCTATATAGAGGAGCCTATGCTGAGGGGACTGGCGAGGCCGGTGAGGGGCGCCAGCCAGAGTTTCAGAGCCGGCCCTCATCATTTTCATGCCCTTGGGGCCCCCCCCTCCCCCTCCGTGCCCGGCGGTCAGTGTTTGAACAGCCGTGTGTCTCCTACAGTATTTTGCGGCAAGCAAACCCAGAGGATACCCCCCTATCGTATGAGGACAATTACTCTGCGGTGAGGCGAGACGGCCTGTTTGCAACAGAGGTTTAGCGTGGCCACACTGACCGCTAACCGGTAGACCGCTTATTGGGGGTCATTCCGAGTTGATCAGTAGCTGCCGTTGTTGGCAGCGCAGCGTTCTGGCGAAAAATGGCATTTCTGAGCATGCGTATTCCCCGCAATGCACACGGGCGTCGTACGGCGATCGCTGGGCACTGACGACTGAAATGCGCCGGCGTATGCGCAGTTCCGACCCGATGGCTGCGCTGAGACAAACTGCAGCGATCAATCCGGTCAGAATGACCCCCAGTGTTAGTTAAGAAACAGTGCATACATTCAGGGCTGGGGTGTGGTTCATCAAATCGACAGTGTCTAGGTCGACAATGTTTAGGTCGACCACTATAGGTCGACAGTCACTAGGTCGACATGGATGGAAGGTCAACAGGGTTTCTAGGTCGACATGTGCTAGGTCGACAGGTCTAAAGGTCTACATGAGGATTTTTATTTTTCTCTGACGTCCTAGTGGATGCTGGGAACTCCGTAAGGACCATGGGGAATAGCGGCTCCGCAGGAGACTGGGCACAAAAGTAAAGCTTTAGGACTACCTGGTGTGCACTGGCTCCTCCCCCTATGACCCTCCTCCAAGCCTCAGTTAGATTTTTGTGCCCGGCCGAGAAGGGTGCACACTAGGGGCTCTCCTGAGCTCTTAGTGAAAGTTTAGTTTTAGGTTTTTTATTTTCAGTGAGACCTGCTGGCAACAGGCTCACTGCAACGAGGGACTAAGGGGAGAAGAAGCGAACTCGCCTGCTTGCAGCCAGCTTGGGCTTCTTAGGCTACTGGACACCATTAGCTCCAGAGGGATCGAACACAGGCCCAGCCTCGGAGTCCGGTCCCAGAGCCGCGCCGCCGGCCCCCTTACAGAGCCAGAAGCAAGAAGAACATCCTGAAAATAGGCGGCAGAAGACATCCTGTCTTCACCAAGGTAGCGCACAGCACTGCAGCTGTGCGCCATTGCTCCTCAGCACACTTCACACTCCGGTCACTGAGGGTGCAGGGCGCTGGGGGGGGGCGCCCTGAGGCAGCAATAAAAACACCTTGGCTGGCGAAAATACATCACATATAGCCCCCAGGGCTATATGGATGAATTTTAACCCCTGCCAGATTACACTGAAAAGCGGGAGAAAAGGCCGCCGAGAAAGGGGCGGAGCCTATCTCCTCAGCACACTGGCGCCATTTTCCCTCACAGCTCCGTTGGAGGGAAGCTCCCTGGCTCTCCCCTGCAGTCACTACACTACAGAAAGGGTTAAAAAAGAGAGGGGGGGGGCACTAATTAGGCGCAGTATAAACAATACAGCAGCTATAAGGGGAAAAACACTTATATAAGGTTATCCCTGTATATATATAGCGCTCTGGTGTGTGCTGGCATACTCTCCCTCTGTCTCCCCAAAGGGCTAGTGGGGTCCTGTCCTCTATCAGAGCATTCCCTGTGTGTGTGCTGCTTGTCGGTACGTTTGTGTCGACATGTATGAGGAGGAAAATGATGTGGAGGCGGAGCAAATTGCCTGTAATAGGGATGTCACCCCCTAGGGGGTCGACACCTGAGTGGATGAACTGTTGGAAGGAATTACGTGACAGTGTCAGCTTTGTATAAAAGACAGTGATTGACATGAGACAGCCGGCTACTCAGCTGGTGCCTGTCCAGACGTCTCATAGGCCGTCAGGGGCTCTAAAGCGCCCGTTACCTCAGATGGCAAATACAGACGCCGACACGGATACTGACTCCAGTGTCGACGGTGAAGAGACAAATATGACTTCCAGTAGGGCCACACGTTACATGATTGAGGCAATGAAAAATGTTTTACACATTTCTGATAATACGAGTACCACCAAAAAGGGGTATTATGTTCGGTGAGGAAAAACTACCTGTAGTTTTCCTGAATCTGAGAAATTAAATGAGGTGTGTGATGATGCGTGGTTTTCCCCCGATAACAACTGATAATTTCTAAAATGTTATTGGCATTATATCCTTTCCCGCCAGAGGTTAGGGTGCGTTGGGAAACACCCCCTAGGGTGGATAAAGCGCTCACACGCTTGTAAGAACAAGGGCTCTACCCTCTCCTGAGATGGCCGCCCTTAAGGATCCTGCTGATAGAAAGCAGGAGGATATCCTAAAATGTATTCACACACATACTGGTGTTATACTGCGACCAGCAATCGCCTCAGCCTGGATGTGCAGTGCTGGGTTGGCGTGGTCGGATTCCCTGACTGAAAATATTGATACCCTAGATAGGGACAGTATATTATTGCCTATAGAGCATTTAAAAGATGCATTTCTATATATGTGTGATGCACAGCGGGATATTTGTCGACTGGCATCAAGAGTAAGTGCGCTGTCCTTTTCTGCCAGAAGAGGGTTATGGACACGACAGTGGTCAGGTGATGCGGATTCCAAATGGCATATGGAAGTATTGCCTTATAAAGGGGAGGAGTTATTTGGGGTCGGTCTTTCAGACCTGGTGGCCACGGCAACAGCTGGGAAATCCACGTTTTTACCCCAGGTCGCCTCTCAACATAAGAAGACGCCGTATTATCAGGCGCAGTCCTTTCGTTCCCATAAGGGCAAGTGGGCAAAAGGTTCCTCATTTCTGCCCCGTGACAGAGGGAGAGGAAAAAGGCTGCAGAAATCAGCTAGTTCCCAGGAACAGAAGCCCTCTCCTGCCTCTGCCAAGCCCTCAGCATGACGCTGGGGCTTTACAAGCAGACAGGGAGGCAGTTTTGGAAGCCATTCACAAGCTGTGTTCCCAGCAGGTGATAATCAAGGTACCCCTCCTGCAACAGGGAAAGGGGTATTATTCCACACTGTTGTGGTACCGAAGCCGGACGGCTCGGTGAGACCGATTTTAAATCTAAAATCTTTGAACACTTACATACAGAGGTTCAAATTCAAGAGAAGGGGACTATATGGTGTCTCTGGACATCAAGGATGCTTACCTCCATGTCCCAATTTACCCTTCTCACCAAGGGTACCTCAGGTTTGTGGTACAGAACTGTCACTATCAGTTTCAGACGCTGCCGTTGGATGGTCCACGGCACCCCGGGTCTTTACCAAGGTAATGGCCGAAATGATGATACTCCTTCGAAGGAAGGGAGTTTTAGTTATCCCTTACTTGGACGATCTCCTGATAAGGGTAAGATCCAGGGAACAGTTGGAGGTCGGTGTAGCACTATCTCAGGTAGTGTTGCGACAGCACGGTTGGATTCTCAATATTCCAAAATCGCAGCTGGTTCCGACGACTCGTTTTCTGTTCCTAGGGATGATTCTGGACACAGTCCAGAAAAAGGTGTTTCTCCCGGAGGAGAAAGCCAGGGAGTTATCCGAGCTAGTCAGGAACCTCCTAAAACCGAGCCAAGTCTCAGTGCATCAATGCACAAGGGTTCTGGGAAAAATGGTGGCTTCCTACGAAGCAAGCCCATTCGGCAGATTCCACGCAAGAACTTTCCAGTGGGACCTGCTGGACAAATGGTCGGGGTTGCATCTTCAGATGCATCAGCGGATAACCCGGTCACCAAGGACAAGGGTGTCTCTCCTGTGGTGGTAGCAGAGTGCTCATCTTCTAGAGGGCCGCAGATTCGGCATTCAGGACTGGGTCCTGGTGACCACGGATGCCAGCCTGCGAGGCTGGGGAGCAGTCACACAGGGAAGAAATTTCCAGGGCTTATGGTCAAGCCTGGAGACATCACTTCACATAAATATCCTGGTGCTAAGAGCCATTTACAATGCTCTAAGCTTAGCAAGACCTCTGCTTCAAGGTCAGCCGGGTTGATCCAGTCGGACAACATCACGGCAGTCACCCACGTAAACAGACAGGGTGGCACAAGAAGCAGTCAATGGCAGAAGCTGCAAGGATTCTTCGCTGGGCGGAAAATCATGTGATAGCACTGTCAGCAGTATTCATTCCGGGAGTGGACAACTGGGAAGCAGACTTCCTCAGCAGACACGACCTCCACCCGGGAGAATGGGGACTTCACCCAGAAGTCTTCCACATGATTATAAACCGTTGAGTAAAACCAAAGGTGGACATGATGGCGTCCCGCCTCAACAAAAAACTCGACAGGTATTGCGCCAGGTCAAGGGACCTCAGGCAATAGCTGTAGACGCTCTGGTAACACCGTGGGTGTACCAGTCAGTGTATGTTTTCCCTCCTCTGCCTCTCATACCCAAGGTACTGAGAATTATAAGATGGAGAGGAGTAAGCACTATATTCGTGGCTCCGGATTGGCCAAGAAGGACTTGGTACCCGGAACTTCAAGAGAGGCTCACGGAGGATCCGTGGCCTCTACCTCTAAGAAGGGACCTGCTCCAGCAAGGACCCTGTCTGTTCCAAGACTTACCGCGGCTGCGTTTGACGGCATGGCGGTTGAACGCCGGATCCTGAAGGAAAAAGGCATTCCGGATGAAGTCATCCCTATCCTGATCAAAGCCAGGAAGGATGTAACCGCAAAACATTATCACCGCATTTGGCGAAAATATGTTGCGTGGTGCGAGGACAGTAAGGCCCGACGGAGGAATTTCAACTGGGTCGATTCCTACATTTCCTGCAAACAGGAGTGTCTATGGGCCTGAAATTGGGGTCCATTAAGGTTAAAATTTCGGCCCTGTCAATTTTCTTCCAGAAAGAACTAGCTTCAGTCCCTGAAGTGCAGACGTTTGGAAAAGGGGTACTGCATATACAGCCTCCTTTTGTGCCTCCAGTGGCACCTTGGGATCTCAATGTAGTTTTTGGGTTCCAAAAGTCACATTGGTTTGAACCACTAAAAGATGTTGGCCCTGGCCTGGGCCAGGCGCGTGTCAGAATTGGCGGCTTTATTCTGTAAAAGCCCTTATCTGATTTTCCATACGGACAGGGCGGAATTGAGGACTCGTCCTCGGTTTCTCCCTAAGGTGGTTTCAGCGTTTCACCTGAACCAACCTATTGTGGTGCCTGCGGCTACTAGGGACTTGGAGGACTCCAAGTTGCTAGACGTTGTCAGGGCCCTGAAAATATATGTTTCCAGGACGGCTGGAGTCAGAAAATCTGACTCGCTGTTTATCCTGTATGCACCCAACAAGCTGGGTGCTCCTGCTTCTAAGCAGACTATTGCTCGTTGGATTTGTAGTACAATTCAGCTTGCACATTCTGTGGCAGGCCTGCCACAGCCAAAATCTGTAAAGGCCCATTCCACACGGAAAGTGGGCTCATCTTGGGCGGCTGCCCGAGGGGTCTCGGCTTTACAACTTTGCCGAGCAGCTACTTGGTCAGGGGCAAACACATTTTGCTAAATTCTACAAATTTGATACCCTGGCTGAGGAGGACCTGGAGTTCTCTCATTCGGTGCTGCAGAGTCATCCGCACTCTCCCGCCCGTTTGGGAGCTTTGGTATAATCCCCATGGTCCTTACGGAGTTCCCAGCATCCACTAGGACGTCAGAGAAAATAAGAATTTACTTACCGATAATTCTATTTCTCGTAGTCCGTAGTGGATGCTGGGCGCCCATCCCAAGTGCGGATTTTCTGCAATACTTGTACATAGTTATTGTTACAAAAAATCGGGTTATTATTGTTGTGAGCCATCTTTTCTAGAGGCTCCTCTGTTATCATACTGTTAACTGGGTTCAGATCACAGGTTGTACAGTGTGATTGGTGTGGCTGGTATGAGTCTTACCCGGGATTCATAAATCCTTCCTTATTGTGTACGCTCGTCCGGGCACAGTATCCTAACTGAGGCTTGGAGGAGGGTCATATAGGTATTTCACAAGGTATACTTATTGTGTATTTCTCTAAAGTCCTAGTGGATGCTGGGGACTCCGTAAGGACCATGGGGAATAGACAGGTTCCGCAGGAGACTGGGCACTCTAAGAAAGATTTAGTACTACTGGTGTGCACTGGCTCCTCCCTCTATGCCCCTCCTCCAGACCTCAGTTAGAATCTGTGCCCGGCCGAGCTGGGTGCTCCTAGTAGGCTCTCCTGAGCTTGCTAATAAGAAAGTATTTTAGTTAGGTTTTTTATTTTCAGAGAGCTTCTGCTGGCAAGAGACTCTCTGCTACGTGGGACTGAGGGGAGAGAAGCAAACCTACTAACTGCGGCTAGGTTGCGCTTCTTAGGCTACTGGACACCATTAGCTCCAGAGGGATCGAACACAGGACCTGACCTTGTCGTCCGTTCCCGGAGCCGTGCCGCCGTACCCCTCGCAGAGCCAGAAGTCAGAAGCCGACGGGTTGAAGCAAGAAGACGTCAAAATCGGCGGCAGAAGACTCCTGTCTTCATATGAGGTAGCGCACAGCACTGCAGCTGTGCGCCATTGCGCCCACACTAACCCACACACTCCGGTCACTGTAGGGTACAGGGCGCAGGGGGGGGCGCCCTGGGTAGCAATTGATTACCTCCTGGCAAAAAGCAGCATATATACAGTTGGACACTGTTATATGCATGAGCCCCCGCCATTAATTTTACGCATAATCGCGGGAGAAGCCCGCCGCTGAGGGGGCGGGGCCTTCTTCCTCAGCACTCACCAGCGCCATTTTCTCTCCACAGCTCCGCTGAGAGGAAGCTCCCCAGGCTCTCCCCTGCAGAAGAAGAGGGTGAAAAGAGAGGGGGGGGGGGCACATAAATTGACGTAAAAACAATATATACAGCAGCTACTGGGGTAACATTAAGTTACTGTGTTATTCCTGGGTCATATAGCGCTGGGGTGTGTGCTGGCATACTCTCTCTCTGTCTCTCCAAAGGGCCTTATGGGGGAATTGTCTTCAGATGAGCATTCCCTGAGTGTGTGGTGTGTCGGTATGTGTGTGTGTCGACATGTCTGAGGTAAAAGGCTCCCCTAAGGAGGAGATAGAGCAAATATGTGTGTGGGAGGGTGTCTCCGTCGACAACGCCGACACCTGTTTGGATATGTGTAAGTGCTAAGATGATTTATTGCACAAAAGATTAGAGAACAGACAGGGAATCTTCAGGTAAATTTCCCTCCTCTCATGAGGAAAAAGAGCGGGAATCTCCAGACAAGAAGCTGCAGCTTCCCAAAAAGAATTCTCAGGCAGTATCCTTTCCCTACTAGGGCCAGGATACGATGGGAATCTTCCCCTAGGGCAGGGGTGGGCAATTATTTCAGCTGGGGGGCCGCTTAACACTTCCAGCGAATATTCGAGGGCCACACACAAAATACTCAAAAAGAGATCCCTTTTTACACATTACGGCAGACAGCGTCCCCTTTTTACACATTACGGCAGACAGCGCCCCCGTTTTTACACAGTACGGCAGACAGCGTCCCAATTTTTACACATTACGGCAGACAGCACCCCCATTTTTACACATTACGGCAGACAGCGTCCTCTTTTTACACATTACGGCAGACAGCGCCCCCGTTTTTATACATTACGGCAGACAGCGTCCTCTTTTTACACATTACGGCAGACAGCGCCCCCGTTTTTATACATTACGGCAGACAGCGCCCCCGTTTTTATACATTACGGCAGACAGCGCCCCCGTTTTATACATTACGGCAGACAGCGCCCACGTTTTTACACATTACGGCAGACAGTGTCCCGTTTTTACACATTACGGTAGACAGCGCCCCCGTTTTTACACATTATGGCAAACAGCGTCCTCTTTTTACACATTACGGCAGACAGCGCCCCCGTTTTTACACAGTACGGCAGACAGCGTCCCAATTTTTACACATTACGGCAGACAGCACCCCCATTTTTACACATTACGGCAGACAGCGTCCTCTTTTTACATATTACGGCAGACAGCGCCCCCGTTTTTATACATTACGGCAGACAGCGTCCTCTTTTTACACATTACGGCAGACAGCGCCCCCGTTTTTATACATTACGGCAGACAGCGCCCCCGTTTTATACATTACGGCAGACAGCGCCCACGTTTTTACACATTACGGCAGACAGTGTCCCGTTTTTACACATTACGGCAGACAGCGCCCCCGTTTTTACACATTACGGCAAACAGCGTCCTCTTTTTACACATTACGGCAGACAGCGCCCCCGTTTTTATACATTATGGCAGACAGCGCCCCCGTTTTATACATTACGGCAGACAGCACCCCCGTTTTTACACATTACGGCAGACAGCGCCCCCGTTTTTACACATTACGGCAGACAGCGTCCCGTTTTTACACATTACGGCAGACAGCGCCCCCGTTTTTACACATTACGGCAGACAGCGTCCCCTTTTTACACATTACGGCAGACAGCGCCCCCCTTTTTACACATTACGGCAGACAGTCCCTACAGTCCCTACCCCCTGTCCCCCCCATAAACCCATATTGCAGTTTTTAACTCCCCTCCCTCCCCACCCCTAAACCTACATGGCAGCTTAAGCAGTGATCCAGGGGCTGGCTGGACAGGGGGTTTACCTGTTTGTCACAGTGGCAGACGATCCCCGCTGTCCGATGATCTGCGCTGCTGCCGGCCGGAGTCACTGCTGATGTGGCCTCTCCTGCTCCCGCTCGCTGCCCGCCGCTTCCTCTCCTTACTGGCCGCCGCTTCTCGGCCGCTGCTCCTGCTCACTGCAGTGCCCGCCCCCGTGCCTCCCAGCGCATGATAACAGAGGAAATCCCGGTCAGCTGATCCTGTGACGTGACCGGGATTTCCTCAGCGGCGCCGCGTCTGAGAGCAGTGCAATGACAAGCGGCATGTCGGGCCGCTTGTCATTGCACTCTGGTGGGGCACAGCGGGCCAGGCAGGATCGGTCCGCGGGCCGCATCCGGCGCGCGGGCCGCCTGTTGCCCACCCCTACCCTAGGGTGTCACGTTTGCCCATATACCTGAAAAGGTTCAAGTTCAAGATGGAATCGCTAAGAGCGGTCATTGCAGGCCTGAAAGGGGGAGATTTTATGGTGACTCGGGACATAAGGGATGCATACCTTCATGTCCCCATTTTTCCACCTCATCAGGCGTACCTTAGAATTGCGGTACGGGATTGTCATTACCAATTTCAGACGTTGCCGTTTGGTCTCTCCACGGCCTTGAGAATATTCACCAAGGTAATGGCGGAAATGATGGTGCTCCTGCGGAAGCAAGGTGTCACTATTATCACGTACTTGGACGATCTCCTCATAAAAGCGAGATCAAGAGAGCAGTTGCTGAACAGCGTATCACTTTCTCTGGAAGTGAAATGCCAACACAACTGGATTCTATATATTCCAAAGTCGCAGTTGGTTCTTACAGCTCATCTGCCTCTCCTAGGCATGATTCTAGACACAGACCAGAAAAGGGTTTATCTCCCGATAGAGAGAGCTCAGAAGCTCGTGACACTGGTCAGGAATCTATTAAAACCAAATCAGGTGTCAGTGCATCACTGCACTCGGGTCCTGGGAAGGAGGGTGGCATCATACGAGGCCATTCCCTTCGGCAGGTTCCATACGAGGACCTTCCAATGGGACTTACAGGACAAGTGGTCCGGATCACATCTTCAGATGCATCGGTTAATCACCCTATCCCCCAGAGCCAGGGTGTCTCTCCTGTGGTGGCTGCAGAGTGCTCACCTTCTCGAAGGTTGCAGATTCGCCAGTCAGGACTGGGTCCTGGTGACCATGGATGCAAGCCTCCGAGGGTGGGGGGCAGTCACACAGGGAAGAAATTTCCAAGGGCTGTGGTCAAGTCAGGAGACTTGCCTTCCCATCAATATCCTGGAACTAAGGGCCATATACAACGCCCTAAGTCAAGCGGAGACCCTGCTTCGCGACCAACCGGTTCTGATTCAGTCAGACAATATCACCGCAGTGGCTCATGTAAACCGCCTAGGCGGCACAAGGAGCAGGGTGGCGATGGTAGAAGCCACCAGAATTCTTCGCTGGGCGGAGAATCACGTAAGCGCACTGTCAGCAGTGTTCATTCCGGGAGTGGACAACTGGGAAGCAGACTTTCTCAGCAGGCACGACCTCCACCCGGGAGAGTGGGGACTTCATCAAGAAGTCTTCGCGCAGCTTGTAGGTCGGTGGGAACTGCCACAGGTGGACATGATGGCATCCCGCCTCAACAAAAAGCTACAGAGGTATTGCGCCAGGTCAAGAGACTCTCAGGCGATAGCTGTAGACGCACTGGTGACACCGTGGATGTTCCAGTCGGTTTATGTGTTTCCTCCTTTTCCTCTCTTACCCAAGGTGCTGAGAATCATAAGGAAAAGAGGAGTAAGAACAATACTCATTGTTCCGGATTGGCCAAGAAGGACTTGGGATCCAGAGCTGCAAGAAATGCTCACAGAGGACCCATGGCCTCTGCCTCTAGGGCAGGATCTGTTGCAGCAGGGACCTTGTATGTTCCAAGACTTAACACAGCTGCGTTTGACGGCATGGCGGTTGGACGCCGGATCCTAGTAGAAAAGAGGGATTCCGGATGAGGTTATTCCTACGCTGATAAGGGCTAGGAAGGACGTGACGGCTAAACATTATCACCGTATACGGCGAAAATATGTTGCTGGGTGTGAGGCCAGGAATGCCTCTACAGAGGAAGTCCAGCTGGGCCGTTTCCTTCACTTTCTACAGTCGGGAGTGACTTTGGGCCTAGAATTGGGGTCCATTAAGGTCCAGATTTCGGCCCGATCCATTTTCTTCATACAAAAACTAGCTTCTCTACCTGAAGTTCAGACGTTTGTAAAGGGAGTGCTGCACATTCAGCCCCTTTTTTGTGCCACCAGTGGCACCTTGGGATCTTAACGTGGTGTTGAGTTTCCTGAAATCTCACTGGTTTGAGCCGCTTAAGACCGTGGAGTTAAAATGTCTCACGTGGAAAGTGGTCAAAAATTGGCGGCTTTGTCATGTAAAAGCCCCTATCTGGTTTTCCATATGGACAGGGCAGAATTACGGACCCGTCCGCAATTTCTGCCAAAGGTGGTGTCATCTTTTCATGTGAACCAACCTATTGTGGTGCCTGCGGCTACTCGTGACTTGGAGGATTCCAAGTTACTAGATGTAGTCAGGGCTTTGAAGATTTAGGTAACCAAAACGGCTGGAGTCAGGAAAACTGAGTCGCTGTTTATCCTGTATGCATCCAACAAGCTGGGTGCTCCTGCTTCGAAGCAGACTATTGCTCGCTGGATCTGTAACACGATTCAGCAGGCTCAGTCTGCGGCTGGCTTGCCGCCTCCAAAATCAGTAAAAGCCCATTCCACAAGGAAGGTGGGCTCTTCTTGGGCGGCTGCCCGAGGGGTCTCGGCTTTACAGCTTTGCCGAGCAGCTACTTGGTCGGGTTCAAACACTTTTGCAAAGTTCTACAAGTTTGATACCCTGGCTGAGGAGGACCTTGTGTTTGCTCATTCGGTGCTGCAGAGTCATCCGCACTCTCCCGCCCGTTTGGGAGCTTTGGTATAATCCCCATGGTCCTTTCGGAGTCCCCAGCATCCACTAGGACGTTAGAGAAAATAAGATTTTACTCACCGGTAAATCTATTTCTCGTAGTCCGTAGTGGATGCTGGGCGCCCGTCCCCAGTGCGGACTTTCTGCAATACGTGTATATAGTTATTGCTTAATAAAGGGTTATGTTATATTGGCATCCTTTGGTTGATGCTATGTTGTTTGTTCATACTGTTAACTGGGTAAGTTTATCACAAGTTGTACGGTGTGATTGGTGTGGCTGGTATGAGTCTTACCCTGGATTCCAAAATCCTTTCCTTGTAATGTCAGCTCTTCCGGGCACAGTTTCCTTAACTGAGGTCTGGAGGAGGGGCATAGAGGGAGGAGCCAGTGCACACCAGGTAGTACTAAATCTTTCTTTAGAGTGCCCAGTCTCCTGCGGAGCCCGTCTATTCCCCATGGTCCTTACGGAGTCCCCAGCATCCACTACGGACTACGAGAAAAAGATTTACCGGTGAGTAAAATCTTATTTTTTCACTGTGACCGGGCGGTTTTTAGAACACCTCCCGGATATTTATCAAAGGTGGTGTCTTCTTTCCACCTTAATCAGGAGATTGTGGTTCCGGCTTTTACCTCTCCTGAATTGTCTTCCAAAGAGCGGTCTTTGGATGTGGTACGGGCTCTCCGTATCTATGTGAAGAGGACAGCTCCTATCAGGAAGGCTGATTCTCTCTTTGTACTGTTTGGTTTTCACAAACGTGGCTGGCCTGCTCACAAGCAGACCGTGGCCAGATGGATTAGAATGGTGATTGCACATGCTTTGGTACAGGCTGGTCTTCCAGCTCCTGTTACCATTAGGGCCCATTCTACTCAGTCTGTTGGACCTTCTTGGGCGGCCAGCCGTGGTGCGACCCTTGAACAATTGTGCAAGGCGGCTACGTGGTCTTCAGTGAACACGGTCATAAGGTTCTATGCCTTCAATACTTCCGCCTCCCAGGATGCTTCCTTTGGACGCCGGGTTCTTGTGCCCGCTACAGTGCGTCCCCTCCCATAAGGAACTGCTTTAGGACATCGCTAATGTCATACCCTGTGGAGCCCAGTGTACCCCGCATCAGAAAAGGAGATTTATGGTAAGAACTTACCGTTGTTAAATCTTTCTGCGAGGTATACTGGGCTCCACAGGGCGCCCACCATGACGCACTTAGCTTCCTTGGGTTGGTATGGCATTAGCCGCTGACACCTTCTGTCATGAGAATGTGGTTCGCTGTGGCTACTAACTGTTGTCGTCTCTTTTGCCTGCTACTGCTTTGGACTGGTTAACGAAACTGAGCTCCTGTGCACGGAGGCGGGGTTATAGAGGAGGCAGTGCAATGCATCCTGGGAACAGTCAAAGCTTTTAGCCTGTTGGTGCCTCAGATCAAGATCCTACTCTACACCCCAATGTCATTCCCTGTGGAGCCCAGTGTACCTCGCAGAAAGAGATTTACCAACGGTAAGTTCTTACCATAAATCTCGTTTTCCTCTTACGTCCTAGAGGATGCTTGGGTCCACATTAGTACCATGGGGTATAGACGGGTCCACTAGGAGTTTGAGTGTGGGCTGGCTCCTCCCTCTATGCCCCTCCCACCAGACTCAGACTCAGTTTAGAAAATGTGCCCGGAGGAGCCGGTCACAGCTAGGGGAGCTCTACAGAGCTTCCCTGGAAAAGTTTATTTTTAGAGTATTTTATTTTACAGGGAGGCTGCTGGCAACAGCCTGCCTGCTTCGTGGGTATAAGGGGGGGGGAGTAGTGTACCCCTGCGGGGTCTGAGCCACTGTCTCCACTGACTGGACACTGAGCTCCTGAGGGGATCGAATGTTCCCCGCCACAGGGGATCGCTCACCCCAGCAGCGTGCCGCCACCCCCTTACAGAGCCAGATGATCTGTGGCGAGTCAGTCACCGGCCCCCCTAGCAAGTGGGGAGCTGGTGTGAAGATGGCGGCAACAAGGTATGGAGCGCAGCACTAACTGGGCTCAGCGGTACATAGTGCGGCGCTGTGAGGGGCGCCCTGAGCCAGCGCCTACACCCTACACTGACCTCTAAGCCTGTCCGGGTCCCAGGATCGCTGCCAGCATGATTCCTCAGGCCAGTATCATCTCATGAAGAGCGGGAAGACAGCACCATTAAGGGGGCGGAGCTTCTCAGAGCGGTCCCAGCAGCGTTCAGCGCCATTTTCCTGCCTGCAGAAGCGATGTCAGTGAGAGCAGTCCCTCCATATCAACTCCAGCTATCTCTCTCGGTACCATGGGGTAGTAGAAGGGGGGGGGGGGCTGTATACAGACTGTGTAACCTATTAAGGTGCACAGTCAGCACTGGTTGGGGGTCTCCCTATACCTTGAAAGCTCTGTGTGTGGGTTGGCTCCAATCTGTGTCTCTCTTGCCATTCTTGGGGGTGAAGCTCTGTCTGTCCTCACCTGTGTGTGTGGACTGTCTGTGGTCTCCATTAAGGAACTCTGTGTCATATGCTGCAGGGGATATGTCCTCTCAGGATGATCCCATTCCATGTAATCAAGATTGCACTGGTTTAGCGCAGATACCAGCAAGGGAGCCTGAGTGGTTATCCTCTATCAAATCCGTGATTTCTCAGATTCCTACTAGGGTTGCACAGAATGAATCTGCAACTCAGGTTTTACAGAACTCTATGGCAGGTTGGTCCGGTTCTGTTACCTCAGGGCCCCCTTCTTTAGGTTCCCACAAACGTGCTCGTGCCCAGATTATGCAAGATGACACGGACACCGACTCTGACACTGCAGATGGTGACGTGCTGAGGGGGGCGGCATCTCTTGCTAAAGGGGTGCAGTTGATGATAGAGGCTATTAGAGATGTGTTGAATGTTGCTGACACAACACCGTAGCAGGTTGAGGAGGCTTACTTCACTGACAATAAGAAAGCCTCGCTAACCTTCCCTGCGTCCAAAGAATTAAATGCTATTTTTCAAAAAGCTTGGGAAAACCCGGAGAAAAAATTCCAGATCCCTAGAAGGGTTCTGGTAGCTTTCCCCTTCCCTGAGGAGGATAGGAAAAAAGTGGGAAAACCCACCCATGGTGGACGCGTCTGTATCCAGACTCTCTCAAAAGGTGGTTTTACCTATCACAGGATCTACCTCCTTAAAGGAGCCGGCTGATCGCAAAATTGACACTACGCTCAAATCCATATACACGGCTTCAGGGCGATACTACGTCCTACTATTGCCTGTGCATGGATTTCCAAAGCTATAGTAAAGTGGTCAGGCACGTTACTTGAGGATTTGGATACAATGGATAAAAGTGATGTTGAATTGTTTTTACATAACATTCAGGATTCTGCAGGACTAATGGTGGAATCCATGAAAGACCTGGGTTCAATGGCTGCAGGGATATCTTCCATGTCTGTCTCACCTCGTAGGGGACTTTGGCTGCGCCAGTGGTCTGCCGATGTGGAATTCAGGAGAGGTGTGGAGACCCTACCCTACACAGGTCAGGCTCTATTTGGGGAAGCGTTGGATGCGTGGATCTCCACGGCTACAGCGGGTAAGTCACATTTTCTTCCCTCAGCTGCACCTGCTACAAAGAAACTTTTTTCTTCAGCTGCATCACAGTCCTTTCGAGTTACTAAACCAAGAAAGTCCAGACCGGCCAACACCTTCTTTAGAGGTGGTCGACCAAAATCCAAGAAACCTGCTGCTGCGGTTCCCAGGAACAGAAGCCTGCTTCCAGTATGCCAAAGTCCTCAACATGACAGTGGACCGCGCGGCCTGGAGGTAGGGCCAGATATTGTATCCCAGGAGTACCGGCTAGAATTTCAAG
Source organism: Pseudophryne corroboree (assembly GCF_028390025.1). Classification (NCBI taxonomy): domain Eukaryota; kingdom Metazoa; phylum Chordata; class Amphibia; order Anura; family Myobatrachidae; genus Pseudophryne; species Pseudophryne corroboree. Next base: position 467,740 of record NW_026967506.1, read on the forward strand.
ATCTCCCTCCTCACCGGTTCTTCAAATCGAGCTTGCCAGCTCTGCCGGCAGACAGGGCTACCCTACAGGGAGCCATCCAGAAGTTGGTGGAGGCACAGGTTATTGTACCAGTCCCTCCCCAGATGCAAAACAAAGGTTACTATTCTAACCTTTTTGTGGTTCCGAAACCGGATGGTTCGGTCAGGCCCATTCTGAACTTAAAATCACTAAACCCCTTTCTGAGGGTGTCCAAGTTCAAAATGGAGTCTCTAAGGGCAGTGATATCCGGTCTGGAGGAGGGGGAAATCCTGGTATCCCTGGATATCAAGGATGCGTACCTCCACATTCCGATTTGGCTGCCGCATCAAGCTTATCTCCGATTCGCACTGTTGGACTGTCATTTCAGTTCCAGGCCCTGCCATTCGGCCTCTCCACAGCACCGAGGGTATTCAACAAGGTGATGGTGGAAATGATGGTTCTCCTCCGCAGATAGGGGGTGAACATAATTCCATATCTGGACGATCTGCTGATAAAGGCATCGTCCAAGGAGAAGCTGTTACGGTCCATAGCTCTCATGACCCAGCTTCTCAGGGAACATGGTTGGATCCTTAATCTTCCAAAATCACATTTGGAACCAACCAGGAGGTTGTCCTTTCTGGGAATGATCCTCGACACGGAAGTGCAGAGGGTGTTTCTTCCAGAGGAAAAAGCGTTGGTGATACAAATAATGGTCCGGGATGTCCTGAAACCAGCCCGGGTGTCGGTTCATCAGTGCATTCACCTTCTAAGGAAGATGATGGCCTCTTACGAGGCACTGCAGTACAGGAGATTTCATGCTCGGTCCTTCCAACTGGATCTCCTGGACAAATGGTCGGGATCTCATCTACACATGCACCAGAGAATTCGTCTGTCGCTGAAGGCCAGGATCTCATGCCTTTGGTAGCTGCAATTACCTCACCTTCTGGAGGGCCGCAGGTTCGGGATTCAGGACTGGATCCTTCTAACCACGGATGCAAGTCTCCGGGGCTGGGGCGCAGTCTCTCATGGGGAAAGCTTTCAAGGAAGGTGGTCAAGTTTGGAAGCCAGCCTGCCGATAAACATTCTGGAACTAAAAGCCATCTACAACGGTCTTCTCCAAGCGGCCCATCTTCTGAGAAATCGTGCCATTCAAGTACAGTCGGACAATGTAACAACAGTGGCTTACATAAACCGACAGAGCAGAACTGCAATGTCAGAGGTAACTAGAATCATCCTCTGGGTGGAAAAAAACGCGTTGGCGCTGTCAGCAATCTTCATTCCGGGAGTAGACAACTGGGAAGCGGACTTCCTCAGCAGACACGATCCATCTAGGACAGTGGGGACTCCATCTGGAGGTGTTCACGGAGGGAACAGATCTTTGGGGTGTACCTCAAATAGACATGATGGCCTCTCGTCTCAACAAGAAGCTTCAGCGGTATTGTTCCAGGTCGAGATACCCGCAAGCCGTGGCGGTGGACGCCCTAGTGACTCCGTGGGTGTTCCAGTCGGTGTACGTGTTTCCGCCACTTCCACTCATTCCGAGAGTTCTAAACCTCATAAGGAGAACAAGAGTTCAGGTAATCCTCATTGCTCCGGACTGGCCAAGAAGGGCTTGGTACGCGGATCTTCTGGATCTACTGCTAGAAGAGCCGAGGCCTTTTCCTCTTCGGAAGGACCTGCTGCAGCAGGGTCTGTTCGCTTATCAAGACTTACCGCGGCTACGTTTGATGGCATGGAGGTTGAACGCCTGATTCTAGCTCGGAAGGGCATTCTGAACAAGGTTATTCCTACCCTGATACAGGCTAGGAAAGGAGTAACGTCAAAACATTACCATCATATTTGGAAAAAATATGTCTCTTGGTGTGAGTCCAAGAAGTTTCCTATGGTGGAGTTTCAACTGGGACGGTTTCTCCTCTTTCTGCAAGCAGGTGTGGATATGGGCCTGAGGTTGGGATCCGTAAAGGTCCATATTTTGGCCCTATCCATTTTCTTACAGAAACAATTGGCTTCCCTTACTGAGGTTCAGACTTTTTTGAAAGGGGTACGAAGAAAAGTTTTCATCCGCACCAGAGACAGTAAGATCATTCAAACTTCAGGGACTGATGGTCCCTTTTTGAACGGCTGTAATCTCTTAATGATTTTGACCACTATTGTGGGTGCTACCCTCCGACCGGACAAGTTAGGAAAAAAAAATTTCAATGAAAGAAAGAATCGGATTTAAATGGGTGCACTCCGTCCCTTTCAATTTTATTGTTTAAAATACAATTTATTTAGTTTATTAAAATTTAGGTATCAACATTTCACCCTTATCTGAAAACCTGTAGGGCTTTATGTGTTAATGACTGTTCAGCCTAGTATTAGGCTGAGTGAAGCGAAGTATTAAAAAATAAGTAGAGAGAAGAAAACGTGACAAGAATACTGTGATAAAAGATATATATGTGTTGGTGAATAAAGTTTAAAATTATTGGTTGTGGGCGTGGCCACGGCGGCGAAGGTGTAGGCAGCAGATCCCGAGAGCTCCCCAATTAAATATCTTCTGTACCCATCCTGAGCCCCTCCGGAGTGTCTACCTCCCAGTGCTGGTCCCCCCTCACCTCTGGGCAGCGGCGGGCACCCTCGTCCACGGTCTCCGTGTGCTGGCTGACCGCGGCGGACGACTTCCGGCTTTGTGGCCTGTGCGTCCTCCGGATCCCCGGCCTGGATTTTGCCACTCCCGGGCGCGCGACTCTCGGAGCCTCACTGGCGGGCGGGTGGCGCTGTCTGACTGCAGGAGACGCCTTGGGGGGCACTGATATCCCTCCTGCGCCTGGCTGGCTGACTGTGGCCCACAACTTGTTGGCTGGAAGAAGAAGGCAGGTACTCCTGGGGAAAGGGAGAAGTGGAGAAGTGCCTGTGAACCCGGCGGCCATTTTGGGTGCAGCTCCACACACAGCCTCACTGCACAGCTCTGACCTTCTAACCTGCAGGGGCTGCATATAGCCTGGAGCTGCCTGTACTGCTGTACTGCTCTACTATCTCACAGTATATTACCTACCAACACTCTGACTTTGCCTCCTGGAAGTTTGCTGCAAGATATTTTCTCCTCAATATTACCTTTATTTTTACTTTTACACACTGCCTGTGCTTTCCTCTCCATTGATATATTGACCTAAAGATCGGACACGGCTGCTTTACCGGTACTGAATACATACAACCTCGCTGTTGCTGCCTTCTGATTGCACTTCTATATTGAGACCCAATCGGTGGGTTTGTGTAACTGCTTCTTGTTCAACATGGTTAGAGACGGCCAGCGTGCGGCTGCGGCCAAACTGGAGAGGTTTGCTAGGCAACCCAACCCCGAGGTGTCGCTGGCTCCGCCTCAGGTAGCCTCTCCAACACACTCATGCTCCCCCTCTGCGTCTACTGCCAACTCCCCAACGGCATCAGTGGCGCCGTCTATTCAGCAGGTGCTGGAGGCTATAGCGGGCAGTGAACAGTTTCCTTACTCCGACAAGATGTTCAGTGTATTCGTGAGAGAGTGGGTGAGGCGGAGACATGCGTCTCCAACTTGGAAGATATGTGTGGCCCCCTCAAACAATCCGTGTCCGCGGTGACCCAGCAGGTTTCCTCCCTCCAAACCAAGCTTCTAGACATGGAGGGTCGGCTACGTAGAAACAATGTAAGATTTGTGGGCTTGCCTGAGAGAGAGGAGGGCTCTCAACCGGAGGACTTTCTCGAATCTTGGCTTCAAGAGATGTATGGTGCAGAATCCTTTACGGCCCAATTCACGGTGGAGCGTGCACATAGGATACCATCTCGTCCGCTACCTCCTGGTGCCCCTCCTTGCACCTTCATAGCCAAATTCCTGCATTATAAGGATCGTGACTCGGTTCTCCGCCTGGGTCGTACGAAGGGCCCGCTTGTCCGTAATGGATTCAGGGTGTTGGCTTTCCCAGACTTGACCGCAGACGTCCAGAAAGACCGAGCCAAGTTTATGCCTATTAAACGACGTCTCCGAGACCTCAACCTCTCATACTCCATGCTGTTTCCCTCTCGGCTTCGGGTTGTGGCGGATGGGGAGACCAAGTACTTTAATTCTCCTAGAGAGGCGGCCCAATGGCTGAACAGATTTGCGCCGGGTGCTCGTCAGCTGGCTCCGGACTGACTCCCTGCGTTGAAGATGCTGGGATCTTGACTACCGGAGGAGGCGACCATAGTTCGGGGAGCCCCCCCTTTGCTTTGGTGGCTCAAGACTTTACACTTCTGAGTGGTTTTGTTTAAAGAGTTTTAGCTGAGAATATAGGATTTTTCTGTTTTCTCCTTCTTAGCTTTTGGTAGTTGGGGTTGTTTGGGATATAAGTATGCCGGTGTTCGGGGTGGTGTACGGGGAGGGGAGGGATAGTTGGGGAGCTGCCAGTTGCGGCTCCTCTTGCTATTTTTTGTTTTCTTTCTTTAGTTTGTTATTTTTCATATCTGTGTATTTTCTGTTACAAGGAGTATGCTTGGTGTATCGGACGATATGGCTTACAACGCAGGGCTTGTATATGATATATGTTGCTGTTGCTCTTAATGTTGAGTCTCAGATATTTTCGGAGAGATGTCTATCCGTGTGGCACATAGAGCTCATCTGGGGTCATGATTAATCTGAAATTTCTGGCATGGAATGTCCGAGGTTTGAATAATAAAATCAAACGCTCTTTAGTTTTAAATATGATTAGGAAATACGACCCGGATATTGCATGTCTCAGTGAGACCCACTCAGAGGGAAATAGGTTGTTATCTCTACGATGGGCCTGGGTGGGATGGGCTTACCATGCCTCTCATTCCTCCTTTTCCAGGGGTGTGTCTGTCCTGATTAAAAAAATTGGTGCAATTTGAGTTAATATCGATCAAAACTGACCCGTATGGTAGATTTATATTCCTAGACTGCAAGCTGAGTTCCCAGCCCTATTACATTTTAGCGGTGTATGTCCCCCCCCCCCCTCTTTTTCATATGCTGTGTTGCAGCAAGCTGCGTCCTTCATAAGCTTCTTCTCCTGCCACCCCGGTGATATGTCTGGATGACTTTAATAATATACTGGATTTGTCTTTGGATAGATGGCATTCTCCAAGGGCTGCAGTGGTGGGTAGTGGTTCTAACCAGTTTGCTGATTTATTGGATAGTTTGCAGTGGGTAGATGTGTGGAGGCTTCGTCACCCTACGGCCCGCCAGTTCTCCTGTTTCTCCAGCACGCATGGCTCCTTTTCTAGAATCAACCTGATACTAGTGTCTCCCGCCCTTCTCTCTGTGGTCACTGAGGTCCACTATGAGGCCCGGGGAGTCTCTGATACATCCCCTTTGTTGATGACTCTTGCTGTGGAAAGTCAGAGGGGACACTCTTATTGGAAGCTGCACCCTTCTTGGCTAACTCAGTTGGGTGACTGCAGTGACCTGGAGACTCAGTTGGGGGGTTACTTCAACGACAATACAGGATCTGCCCCGGGGACGATGGTTTGGGATTCATTTAAGGCGTTTTTGAGGGGTTCATATATTGGACGCATAGCAGCTCATAAAATATCCTGTAGGGAGAGGGAAAAGGCCCTTGAGGGTGACGCCAGAGATCTGGAATCCCAATATTTGATGGATGGTACCCCCGCGATGAAAACACGCTGGCTGGTGGCTCAGTCGGCTTGGCTGGCCCATCTATCTGATAAAAACTCACGGTCCCTCCTCTTTAGGGCTGCTAATATTTATATGCAGGCTGATAGGACAGGGGGCCTCCTGGCCCGTCTGATACATCATGATCGCCCTGGGACTACAATCACCCAAATGTCCGACAGTGATGGCTCCCTTGCGGACACCACGCCGGACATTGCGCAGTTATTCCGATCTTATTACACTGAGGTTTATAGCTCACAGTTGACATGCTCTACTCTAGATCTCTCATATTATCTGGGGGGTATTCCGCTGCCCGCACTCTCCTCTGAGGCCCGTGAGGTACTGGAGGCGCCTTTGACGCTCGCGGAGGTGACTGCGGCTATTGGTATGTCTCCTAATGGCAAGGCTCCGGGGTGTGACGGAATTATACAAAACTCATATTGATTTTTTCGGGCCCAGGCTCCATGCCTTATACTTAGATATCATTGCCAATAATGAACTTCGCCCTTCTATGTCAGAGGCAGTTATAATAGTGATTCCAAAGCCCGGTAAAGACCCTAGGTGTCCAGACTCCTATAGGCCGATATCTCTGATTCCCACCGATGCTAAGATCCTGGCAAAGATATTGGCAGTACTGCTCAACACAGTGATCACCTCCCTCATTCACCCGGACCACACTGGCTTCATGTAATAGGCCCCCCTCCTACTGTTCCCAAAATTTCCCTGCCACTGTGTTGGACAACACAATTTAAATACCTCGGAATCCAAATAACTAACGACCCTTCTGAGTTTATCCCTTTGAACCTTGACCCAATCGTGCAGCAGGTCGCGTGCAAATCCAAAACTTGGTGTAGGCTTCCACTGACGGTCTCTGGCAGGGTTAATCTCATTAAAATGATCATACTGCCCAAACTTTTATATATTATTCTCCAGTCCCCTGTATATATCTATCCATTATTCTTTAGGAAATTGAATAGTGTTTTATCCTCACTGATTTGGGCTAACAAACGACCTAGGATACAGTTAAATACTCTCACCAGGCAGCGCTGTGATGGCGGCCTGGCTTTGCCTAACTTTCAGATGTATTATTACGCTGCTCAGCTGCCTCATATTAGTGTATGAGCGCAGGATTCTGGTGTTGACTCTCTACATTGGGTGTTCATTCGATGCTACTTTCCTCACCTCTCTCCTATGCAGGTGCTGCTGAGTGGGAGCATAGCTCGGTTCCTTCCCCCTATTGTCTTCCAGGCTTTGAAGATCTGGCGAGCCCTGAGGGACCTCTTAGGGTACGACGGCCTGGACCCAGACACCCCCCTCTGGTACTCTGACTGGCTTCCTGAACTGCATACGATTGAGGGACGGGAGGTTTGGGCCCCTAGATCTGTGGTCTCTATTTCCCAACTTTACGTAGATAGTGTACTCAAATCCTTTCAGCAACTGAAGGATGAGTTTGATCTACCCAACTCCTACTTTTTCAGATACCTTCAACTTCGTCATGCCCTCCAGTCCCAACTTGCTGTGTCCCCCCCACAAATCCTCCCATTTCCCATCAAGACCTTTGTAACTACATTGGGTCGAGTTAAGATGGTCTCCCTTGCGTATGGGTATCTTCTTGCCAAACTCCATACGGACCCTCTGACACGTCTCCGTGGAAAGTGGGAGGAGGATATGGGTCTAATAACTGGGGAGGACTGGGCCCTTGCTCTGGAACAGTGCCGTTTCTTGCGGCGCCCGCCGCGGCACTTTGTTACTCCTTATCGCCTCTCCCCGAGCGCTCCTGCTCGGGGGGCGGAGTTTTGCGGAATGTCGCGTTTGCGTCGTGACGTCACGACGCAAACGCGTCATTCCGTGAAAAACCCCGCCCCCCGAGCAGGAGCGCTCGGGGAGAGGCGATGAGATAAGTATGGAAGGAGGAGGCAGCCGGCGCGAGGGACGTGAGTCGGCAGGACCGAAGAGCGGGAAGACGTAAGTATTCTCTCTCTCCCACCCTCTCCCCCTTCCTTCCCCCCCACTTGATACCTGCCTGCCGCTGCCGCACTGTGTAAAATGGTGACACCTGCCTATGGGGATACCTACCTGCCGCTCTCTGTAAAATAGGGACACCTGCCTATGGGGATACCTGCCTGCCGTACTGTGTAAAATGGGGATACCTGCCTGCCGCACTGTGTAAAATGGGGACACCTGCCTATGGGGATACCTGCCTGCCGCACTGTGTAAAATGGGGACACCTGCCTATGGGGATACCTACCTGCCGCACTGTGTAAAATGGTGACACCTGCCTATGGGGATACCTACCTGCCGCACTCTGTAAAATGGGGACACCTGCCTATGGGGATACCTGCCTGCCGTACTGTGTAAAATGGGGATACCTGCCTGCCGCACTGTGTAAAATGGTGACACCTGCCTATGGGGATACCTACCTGCCGCACTCTGTAAAATGGGGACACCTGCCTATGGGGATACCTGCCTGCCGTACTGTGTAAAATGGGGATACCTGCCTGCCGCACTGTGTAATATGGGGACACCTGCCTATGGGGATACCTGCCTGCCGCACTGTGTAATATGGGGACACCTGCCTATGGGGATACCTGCCTGCGTACTGTGTCATATGGGGACACCTGCCTATGGGGATACCTGCCTGCGTACTGTGTAATATGGGGACACCTGCCTATGGGGATACCTACCTGCCGCACTGTGTAAAATGGGGACACCTGCCTATGGGGATACCTGCCTGCGTACTGTGTAATATGGGGACACCTGCCTATGGGGATACCTGCCTGCGTACTGTGTAATATGGGGACACCTGCCTATGGGGATACCTGCCTGCGTACTGTGTAATATGGGGACACCTGCCTATGGGGATACCTGCCTGCCGCACTGTGTAAAATGGGGACACCTGCCTATGGGGATACCTGCCTGCCGTACTGTGTAAAATGGGGATACCTGCCTGCCGCACTGTGTAAAATGGGGACACCTGCCTATGGGGATACCTGCCTGCGTACTGTGTAATATGGGGACACCTGCCTATGGGGATACCTGCCTGCGTACTGTGTAATATGGGGACACCTGCCTATGGGGATACCTGCCTGCCGCACTGTGTAAAATGGGGACACCTGCCTATGGGGATACCTGCCTGCCGTACTGTGTAAAATGGGGATACCTGCCTGCCGCACTGTGTAAAATGGGGACACCTGCCAATGGGGATACCTACCTGCCGCACTGTGTAAAATGGTGACACCTGCCTATGGGGATACCTACCTGCCGCACTCTGTAAAATGGGGACACCTGCCTATGGGGATACCTGCCTGCCGTACTGTGTAAAATGGGGATACCTGCCTGCCGCACTGTGTAAAATGGGGACACCTGCCTATGGGGATACCTGCCTGCCGCACTGTGTAAAATGGGAATACCTGTCTGCCGCACTGTGTAAAATGGGGACACCTGCCTATGGGGATACCTACCTGCCGCACTGTGTAAAATGGTGACACCTGCCTATGGGGATACCTACCTGCCGCACTCTGTAAAATGGGGACACCTGCCTATGGGGATACCTGCCTGCCGTACTGTGTAAAATGGGGATACCTGCCTGCCGTACTGTGTAAAATGGTGACACCTGCCTATGGGGATACCTACCTGCCGCACTCTGTAAAATGGGGACACCTGCCTATGGGGATACCTGCCTGCCGTACTGTGTAAAATGGGGATACCTGCCTGCCGCACTGTGTAATATGGGGACACCTGCCTATGGGGATACTTGCCTGCTGCACTGTGTAATATGGGGACACCTGCCTATGGGGATAACTGCCTGCGTACTGTGTAATATGGGGACACCTGCCTATGGGGATACCTGCCTGCGTACTGTGTAATATGGGGATACCTACCTGCCGCACTGTGTAAAATGGGGACACCTGCCTATGGGGATACCTGCCTGCGTACTGTGTAATATGGGGACACCTGCCTATGGGGATACCTGCCTGCGTACTGTGTAATATGGGGACACCTGCCTATGGGGATACCTGCCTGCGTACTGTGTAATATGGGGACACCTGCCTATGGGGATACCTACCTGCCGCACTGTGTAAAATGGGGACACCTGCCTATGGGGATACCTGCCTCTGTACTGTGTAATATGGGGACACCTGCCTATGGGGATACCTGCCTGCGTACTGTGTAATATGGGGACACCTGCCTATGGGGATACCTGCCTGCCGCACTGTGTAAAATGGGGACACCTGCCTATGGGGATACCTGCCTGCCGTACTGTGTAAAATGGGGATACCTGCCTGCCGCACTGTGTAAAATGGGGACACCTGCCTATGGGGATACCTACCTTCCGCACTGTGTAAAATGGTGACACCTGCCTATGGGGATACCTACCTGCCGCACTCTGTAAAATGGGGACACCTGCCTATGGGGATACCTGCCTGCCGTACTGTGTAAAATGGGGATACCTGCCTGCTGCACTGTGTAAAATGGGGACACCTGCCTATGGGGATACCTGCCTGCCGCACTGTGTAAAATGGGGATACCTGCCTGCCGCACTGTGTAAAATGGGGACACCTGCCTATGGGGATACCTACCTGCCGCACTGTGTAAAATGGTGACACCTGCCTATGGGGATACCTACCTGCCGCACTCTGTAAAATGGGGACACCTGCCTATGGGGATACCTGCCTGCCGTACTGTGTAAAATGGGGATACCTGCCATCCGCACTGTGTAAAATGGGGACACCTGCCTATGGGGATACCTACCTGCCGCACTGTGTAAAATGGGGACACCTGCCTATGGGGATACCTACCTGCCGCACTCTGTAAAATGGGGACACCTGCCTATGGGGATACCTGCCTGCCGTACTGTGTAAAATGGGGATACCTGCCTGCCGCACTGTGTAAAATGGGGACACCTGCCTATGGGGATACCTGCCTGCCGCACTGTGTAAAATGGGGATACCTGCCTGCCGCACTGTGTAAAATGGGGACACCTGCCTATGGGGATACCTACCTGCCGCACTGTGTAAAATGGGGACACCTGCCTATGGGGATACCTGCCTGCGTACTGTGTAATATGGGGACACCTGCCTATGGGGATACCTGCCTGCGTACTGTGTAATATGGGGACACCTGCCTATGGGGATACCTACCTGCCGCACTGTGTAAAATGGGGACACCTGCCTATGGGGATACCTGCCTGCGTACTGTGTAATATGGGGACACCTGCCTATGGGGATACCTGCCTGCGTACTGTGTAATATGGGGACACCTGCCTATGGGGATACCTGCCTGCCGCACTGTGTAAAATGGGGATACCTGCCTGCCGCACTGTGTAAAATGGGGACACCTGCCTATGGGGATACCTACCTGCCGCACTGTGTAAAATGGTGACACCTGCCTATGGGGATACCTACCTGCCGCACTCTGTAAAATGGGGACACCTGCCTATGGGGATACCTGCCTGCCGTACTGTGTAAAATGGGGATACCTGCCTGCCGCAGTGTGTAAAATGGGGACACCTGCCTATGGGGATACCTACCTTCCGCACTGTGTAAAATGGGGACACCTGCCTATGGGGATACCTACCTGCCGCACTCTGTAAAATGGGGACACCTGCCTATGGGGATACCTGCCTGCCGTACTGTGTAAAATGGGGATACCTGCCTGCCGCACTGTGTAAAATGGGGACACCTGCCTATGGGGATACCTGCCTGCCGCACTGTGTAAAATGGGGATACCTGCCTGCCGCACTGTGTAAAATGGGGACACCTGCCTATGGGGATACCTACCTGCCGCACTGTGTAAAATGGGGACACCTGCCTATGGGGATACCTACCTGCCGCACTCTGTAAAATGGGGACACCTGCCTATGGGGATACCTGCCTGCCGTACTGTGTAAAATGGGGATACCTGCCTGCCGCACTGTGTAAAATGGGGACACCTGCCTATGGGGATACCTGCCTGCCGCACTGTGTAAAATGGGGATACCTGCCTGCCGCACTGTGTAAAATGGGGACACCTGCCTATGGGGATACCTGCCTGCCGCACTGTGTAAAATGGGGATACCTGCCTGCCGCACTGTGTAAAATGGGGACACCTGCCTATGGGGATACCTACCTGCCGCACTGTGTAAAATGGTGACACCTGCCTATGGGGATACCTACCTGCCGCACTCTGTAAAATGGGGACACCTGCCTATGGGGATACCTGCCTGCCGTACTGTGTAAAATGGGGATACCTGCCTGCCGCAGTGTGTAAAATGGGGACACCTGCCTATGGGGATACCTACCTTCCGCACTGTGTAAAATGGGGACACCTGCCTATGGGGATACCTACCTGCCGCACTCTGTAAAATGGGGACACCTGCCTATGGGGATACCTGCCTGCCGTACTGTGTAAAATGGGGATACCTGCCTGCCGCACTGTGTAAAATGGGGACACCTGCCTATGGGGATACCTGCCTGCCGCACTGTGTAAAATGGGGATACCTGCCTGCCGCACTGTGTAAAATGGGGACACCTGCCTATGGGGATACCTACCTGCCGCACTGTGTAAAATGGGGACACCTGCCTATGGGGATACCTACCTGCCGCACTCTGTAAAATGGGGACACCTGCCTATGGGGATACCTGCCTGCCGTACTGTGTAAAATGGGGATACCTGCCTGCCGCACTGTGTAAAATGGGGACACCTGCCTATGGGGATACCTGCCTGCCGCACTGTGTAAAATGGGGATACCTGCCTGCCGCACTGTGTAAAATGGGGACACCTGCCTATGGGGATACCTACCTTCCGCACTGTGTAAAATGGTGACACCTGCCTATGGGGATACCTACCTGCCGCACTCTGTAAAATGGGGACACCTGCCTATGGGGATACCTGCCTGCCGTACTGTGTAAAATGGGGATACCTGCCTGCCGCACTGTGTAAAATGGGGACACCTGCCTATGGGGATACCTACCTGCCACACTGTGTAAAATGGTGACACCTGCCTATGGGGATACCTACCTGCCGCACTCTGTAAAATGGGGACACCTGCCTATGGGGATACCTGCCTGCCGTACTGTGTAAAATGGGGATACCTGCCTGCCGCACTGTGTAAAATGGGGACACCTGCCTATGGGGATACCTGCCTGCCGCACTGTGTAAAATGGGGATACCTGCCTGCCGCACTGTGTAAAATGGGGACACCTGCCTATGGGGATACCTACCTGCCGCACTGTGTAAAATGGTGACACCTGCCTATGGGGATACCTACCTGCCGCACTCTGTAAAATGGGGACACCTGCCTATGGGGATACCTGCCTGCCGTACTGTGTAAAATGGGGATACCTGCCTGCCGCACTGTGTAAAATGGGGACACCTGCCTATGGGGATACCTACCTGCCGCACTGTGTAAAATGGGGACACCTGCCTATGGGGATACCTACCTGCCGCACTCTGTAAAATGGGGACACCTGCCTATGGGTATACCTGCCTGCCGTACTGTGTAAAATGGGGATACCTGCCTGCCGCACTGTGTAAAATGGGGACACCTGCCTATGGGGATACCTGCCTGCCGCACTGTGTAAAATGGGGATACCTGCCTGCCGCACTGTGTAAAATGGGGACACCTGCCTATGGGGATACCTACCTGCCGCACTCTGTAAAATGGGGACACCTGCCTATGGGGATACCTGCCTGCCGTACTGTGTAAAATGGGGATACCTGCCTGCCGCACTGTGTAAAATGGGGACACCTGCCTATGGGGATACCTGCCTGCCGCACTGTGTAAAATGGGGATACCTGCCTGCCGCACTGTGTAAAATGGGGACACCTGCCTATGGGGATACCTACCTGCCGCACTGTGTAAAATGGTGACACCTGCCTATGGGGATACCTCCCTGCCGCACTCTGTAAAATGGGGACACCTGCCTATGGGGATACCTGCCTGCCGTACTGTGTAAAATGGGGATACCTGCCTGCCGCACTGTGTAAAATGGGGACACCTGCCTATGGGGATACCTGCCTGCCGCACTGTGTAAAATGGGGATACCTGCCTGCCGCACTGTGTAAAATGTGGACACCTGCCTATGGGGATACCTGCCTGCCGCACTGTGTAAAATGGGGATACCTGCCTGCCGCACTCTGTAAAATGGGGACACCTGCCTATGGGGATACCTGCCTGCCGTACTGTGTAAAATGGGGATACCTGCCTTCCGCACTGTGTAAAATGGGGACACCTGCCTATGGGGATACCTACCTGCCGCACTGTGTAAAATGGGGACACCTGCCTATGGGGATACCTACCTGCCGCACTCTGTAAAATGGGGACACCTGCCTATGGGGATACCTGCCTGCCGTACTGTGTAAAATGGGGATACCTGCCTTCCGCACTGTGCAAAATGGGGACACCTGCCTATGGGGATACCTGCCTGCCGCACTGTGTAAAATGGGGATACCTGCCTGCCGCACTGTGTAAAATGGGGACACCTGCCTATGGGGATACCTACCTGCCGCACTGTGTAAAATGGGGACACCTGCCTATGGGGATACCTACCTGCCGCTCTCTGTAAAATGGGGACACCTGCCTATGGGGATACCTGCCTGCCGTACTGTGTAAAATGGGGATTCCTGCCTGCCGCACTGTGTAAAATGGGGACACCTGCCTATGGGGATACCTGCCTGCCGCACTGTGTAAAATGGGGATACCTGCCTGCCGCACTGTGTAAAATGGGGACACCTGCCTATGGGGATACCTGCCTGCCTCACTGTGTAAAATGGGGATACCTGCCTGCCGCACTGTGTAAAATGGGGACACCTGCCTATGGGGATACCTGCCTTCCGCACTGTGTAAAATGGGGACACCTGCCTATGGGGATACCTACCTGCCGCACTGTGTAAAATGGGGACACCTGCCTATGGGGATACCTACCTGCCGCACTCTGTAAAATGGGGACACCTGCCTATGGGGATACCTGCCTGCCGTACTGTGTAAAATGGGGATACCTGCCTGCCGCACTGTGTAAAATGGGGACACCTGCCTATGGGGATACCTGCCTGCCGCACTGTGTAAAATGGGGATACCTGCCTGCCGCACTGTGTAAAATGGGGACACCTGCCTATGGGGATACCTACCTGCCGCACTGTGTAAAATGGGGACACCTGCCTATGGGGATACCTACCTGCCGCACTCTGTAAAATGGGGACACCTGCCTATGGGGATACCTGCCTGCCGTACTGTGTAAAATGGGGATACCTGCCTGCCGCACTGTGTAAAATGGGGACACCTGCCTATGGGGATACCTGCCTGCCGCACTGTGTAAAATGGGGATACCTGCCTGCCGCACTGTGTAAAATGGGGACACCTGCCTATGGGGATACCTACCTGCCGCACTGTGTAAAATGGGGACACCTGCCTATGGGGATACCTACCTGCCGCACTCTGTAAAATGGGGACACCTGCCTATGGGGATACCTGCCTGCCGCACTGTGTAAAATGGGGACACCTGCCTATGGGGATACCTGCCTGCCGCACTGTGTAAAATGGGGATACCTGCCTGCCGCACTGTGTAAAATGGGGACACCTGCCTATGGGGATACCTGCCTGCCGTACTGTGTAAAATGGGGATACCTGCCTGCCGCACTGTGTAAAATGGGGACACCTGCCTATGGGGATACCTGCCTGCCGTACTGTGTAAAATGGGGATACCTGCCTGCCGCACTGTATAAAATGGGGACATCTGCCTATGGGGATACCTGCCTGCCGCACTGTGTAAAATGGGGGCACCTGCCTGCGTACTGTGTAAAATGGGGATATCTGCGTGCCGTACTGTGTAAAATGGGGATACCTGCCTGCCGTACTGTGTAAAATGGGGATACCTGCCTGCCGCAATGTGTAAAATGGGGACACCTGCCTATGGGGATACCTACCTGCCGCACTGTGTAAAATGGGGGCACCTGCCTGCGTACTATGTAAAATGGGGATATCTGCCTGCTGTACTGTGTAAAATGGGGATACCTGCCTGCCGCACTGTGTAAAATGGGGGCACCTGCCTGCGTATTGTGTAAAATGGGGATATCTGCCTGCCGTACTGTGTAAAATGGGGATACCTGCCTGCCGTACTGTGTAAAATGGGGATACCTGCCTGCCGCACTGTGTAAAATGGGGCACCTGCCTATGGGGATACCTGCCTGCCGCACTGTGTAAAATGGGGGCACCTGCCTGCGTACTATGTAAAATGGGGATATCTGCCTGCTGTACTGTGTAAAATGGGGATACCTGCCTGCCGCACTGTGTAAAATGGGGGCACCTGCCTGCATACTGTGTAAAATGGGGGCACCTGCCTATGGGGATACCTGCCTGCATACTGTGTAAAATGGGGATACCTGCCTGCTGTACTGTGTAAAATGGGGATACCTGCCTGCTGTACTGTGTAAAATGGGGATATCTGCCTGCCGTACTGTGTAAAATGGGGATACCTGCCTGCCGCACTGTGTAAAATGGGGGCACCTGCCTGCATACTGTGTAAAATGGGGGCACCTGCCTATGGGGATACCTGCCTGCATACTGTGTAAAATGGGGATACCTGCCTGCCGCACTGTGTAAAATGGGGGCACCTGCCTGCGTATTGTGTAAAATGGGGATATCTGCCTGCCGTACTGTGTAAAATGGGGATACCTGCCTGCCGTACTGTGTAAAATGGGGATACCTGCCTGCCGCACTGTGTAAAATGGGGCACCTGCCTATGGGGATACCTGCCTGCCGCACTGTGTAAAATGGGGGCACCTGCCTGCGTACTATGTAAAATGGGGATATCTGCCTGCTGTACTGTGTAAAATGGGGATACCTGCCTGCCGCACTGTGTAAAATGGGGGCACCTGCCTATGGGGATACCTGCCTGCATACTGTGTAAAATGGGGATACCTGCCTGCTGTACTGTGTAAAATGGGGATACCTGCCTGCTGTACTGTGTAAAATGGGGATATCTGCCTGCCGCACTGTGTAAAATGGGGATATTTGCCTGCCGTACTGTGTAAAATGGGGACACCTGCCTACCGTACTGTGTAAAATGGGGATACCTGCCTGCCGCACTGTGTAAAATGGGGGCACCTGCCTGCATACTGTGTAAAATGGGGGCACCTGCCTATGGGGATACCTGCCTGCATACTGTGTAAAATGGGGATACCTGCCTGCTGTACTGTGTAAAATGGGGATACCTGCCTGCCGTACTGTGTAAAATGGGGATACCTGCCTGCCGCACTGTGTAAAATGGGGGCACCTGCCTGCGTAGTGTGTAAAATGGGGATACCTGCCTGCCGCGCTGTGTAATATGGGGACACTTGCCTGCTGTAATGTGTAAAATGGGGACTTTTTTATTTTTATTTTTTTTCCCCTGTGGTGGGTGTGATGATATCAGACGAGTCCACGCCCACTTTAATGAAACCACGCCCATTTTAATCAGGCCACACACCCTTGTCGGGAGCGCGCGCATGCTTTTTCTTTTTATGGCTATATGGGGGGGGGGGGGGCACGCATTTTTTTTTAGAGCAATTGGGGGGGGGGGGCGCATTTTGAAATCTCGCACTGGGAGCCAAATTGTCTAGAAACGGCCCTGTTCTGGAATATCCTGCTACAGTCACCAAGTCTCTCAGGTACCAACAAATTCAATTGTTCTTTCTACATAGAACATATATGACTCCAGCCAGACTGGCCGCTTTTGGGACTGGCAGGTCAAGTCTCTGCCCTAAGTGCGGGGTGGCTGTGGGAACATTTTGGCATCTAGTGTGGGACTGCCCGACGCTGCCGGTATTCTGGTCGGGGGTCAGGTCGCTTCTGGAGAGTACAGGAGTGACTGGTGGCTTGCTTACCCCACAGTTTTGTATTTTGAGGATGGAATGCTCTGCTTCTGTGTCTGATCCGGCGGGTCTATATGCTCGCAATGTATGTGCCTTGGCTAAGGTAAGCATTGCAAGGCTCTGGATGGCCCCTGGTGGCCCTTTAGTCTCTGCTTTCAAGATTCTAGTTAATGATACAATTTTCAATGAACGTTCTATATATATATATGAAACAAAACGCGTCTGCCAAATTTGATAGAGCCTGGTCTCCATGGCTGGAATCTCCCTACTCCCACCTAGACCCTCAGTCATAGTGGTCATTGGAATGCTGTCGTGTCCCTGAATTAATGTTTAATGATGTATGCTAAGTTTTTGTCTGATGAGCTCTGCGTGCTCGCCTAATTCTATGGACGGCTGAAGAGGTCCTGAGTTGGGTGATTCCTCCTCACTATGCTTCATTCTATGTTTTCTTTTTTCTTTCCTTTTTCTTTTCTTGTACTTTCTTCTTGGGTTAAAAACAAAAAGGTTAATGAGGATTTTTACATTGGTTGCGGATCTTGCAAGTCCATGTATTATGAACAACTGTATATATTTGCTCATTTCATCGATGACACAGCTTATTACTCCACTTGATGTAAATTCTGTCCCATAAATGGAACCTTGATTTGTTTGTTATGCGTGATATGTCGTTGATGTGCAATTTCTGTAACTATATCTCTATTCTTTTGAATAAAAATTACTCTATTAAAAAATTATTGGTTGTATCCCGTTCTATCTTATGGATGTGATTTATTAAAGACTAACCCTGGTGATGGTTTGAGGCTCTCTCTTGCTATTTGTGCTTGAAAGCCAAGAGCCAGTTATTTACATTGAGAAAATTCTCTGATAGTTTCCACTATTGCTTGGATAGCTTGTGTATGGAACCATGTATCCAAAAGTGTGCCTTGTTATTGTGGATTTCTCTAACGTCCTAGAGGATGCTGGGGACTCCGTAAGGACCATGGGGAATAGACGGGCTCCGCAGGAGATAGGGCACTTTAAGAAAGCTTTGGATTCTGGGTGTGCACTGGCTCCTCCCTCTATGTCCCTCCTCCAGACCTCAGTTTTACACTGTGCCCAGAGGATGAAGGGCGCACTGCAGGGAGCTCTCTTGAGTTCTTTGCATTAGAAAGCATTTTTGTTTGGATTTTTCTATTTTTACAGGGAGCACTGCTGGCAACAGGCTCCCTGCATCGCGGGACTGAGGAGAGAGGGGCAGACCTACTTAACTGATAGGATCTGCTTCCTCGGCTACTGGACACCATTAGCTTCAGAGGGGGTGAACACCGGTTCGTCCTGGGCGTCCACCCCCGGAGCCGCGCCGCCGTTCTCCTCACAGAGCCAGAAGAACAGAAGTCAGAAGACGTCTCAGGCGGCAGAAGCCTTCAGCTTCACTGAGGTAACGCACAGCACTGCAGCTGTGCGTCATTGCTCCCATACACCTCACATACTCCGGTCACTGTATGGGTGCAGGGCGCAGGGGGGGCGCTCTGGGCAGCAATATTCACACCTCTTAGATGGCAAATAGGTATATACATGTACAGCTGGGAACTGTACATGTATATAATTGAGCCCCCGCCATTTTACACGATTTTGAGCGGGACAGAAGCCCGCCGCCGAGGGGGCGGGGCTTCTCCCTCAGCACTCACCAGCGCCATTTCTCTCTCCACAGAACACTGAGAGGAAGCTCCCCGGACTCTCCCCTGCTTACACACGGTGAAGGGGTGTTTAAAAGAGAGGGGGGGGGGGGCACATAATTGGCGGATAAAGTATAATACAGCGCTGCTGGGGAAAAGCATTCTGTGTTGGTCTCCAGGTTGTTGCACTGGGGTGTGTGCTGGCATACTCTCTCTCTGTCTCTCCAAAGGTCCTCTCAGGGGATACTGTCTTCAGGAAAAGTTTCCCTGGGTGTGTGCAGTGTGTCGGTACGTGTGTGTCGACATGTTTGACGAGGAAGGCTCGCTTAATGTGGAGGGGGAGTGCTTGAATGTAAGGTTGCCATCGGCAACGCCGACACCGGACTGGGTGGATATGCTGAATGTCTTGAATGCAAATGTGAATCTCCTGCATAAAAGGTTACACAAGGCTGAAGTTAGGGATCAGTCAGGTAGCCAGTCCATGCCTGTCCCTGTGGCGCCAGGCCCTTCGGGGTCTCAGAAGCGCACCATATCCCAGATCACTGACACAAATACTGACACAGATACTGACTCTAGTGTCGACTATGAGGATGCAAAATTGCAGCCGAAGGTGGCAAAAGGTATTAGGTATATGATTATTGCCATAAAGGATGTTTTGCATATCACTGAGGAACCCCCTGTCCCTGACACGAGGGTACACATGTATAAAGAGAAAAAGCCTGAAGTCACCTTTCCATCATCATTTGAGCTAAGCGAATTGTGTGAAAAGGCTTGGGAATCTCCAGATAGGAGACTCCATGTTCCTAAAAGGATTCTTATGGCGTATCCTTTTCCCCAGAAGGATCGGATACGATGGGAATCTGCGCCTAAAGTAGACAAGGCGCTGACACGCTTATCCAAGAAGGTAGCACTGCCTTCTCCGGATACTGCTTCCCTCAAGGATCCTGCTGATCGCAAGCAGGAAATTACCCTGAAGCACATTTACACACATTCAGGAACTATAGTTAGGCCGGCCATGGCGTCGGCCTGGGTTTGTAGTGCTTTCGTGGCATGGGCAGACTCCTTATCTACGGAGATGGACACCTTAGATAGGGATACCATTCTAATGACCATGGAGCATATCAGAGATGCTGCCTTGTATATGAGGGATGCTCAGAGAGACATTTGTTTACTAAGCTCTAGAATAAACGCTATGTCTATTTCTGCTAGGCGGCTCTTGTGGACCCGACAGTGGATGGGAGACGCCGACTCAAAGCGGCATATGGAGTCATTGCCTTACAAGGGGGAGGAGTTGTTTGGAGAAGGCCTCTCGGACCTAGTCTCTACTGCTATGGCCGGTAAATCTAATTTTTTACCTTATGTTCCCCCGCAGCATTCTAAGAAGGTACCACATTATCAAATGTAGTCCTTTCGTTCCAATAAAAACAAGAAGGTACGAGGATCGTCCTTCGTTGCCAGAGGTAAAGGCAAGGGAAAAAAGCTGCACTCAGCTAGTTCCCAGGAGCAGAAGTCCTCCCCTACTTCCGCAAAGTCCACAGCATGACGCTGGGGCTTTCCGGGAGGGGGTCAGATCAAGTGGGGGCACGTCTTCGTCTTTTCAGCCACGCCTGGGTTCAATCACAGGTAGATCCCTGGGCAATAGAGATTGTTTCCCAGGGATACAGACTGGAATTCAAAGACATGCCCCCTCGCCGGTTTTTCTAATCGGCTCTGCCGGCTTCCCTGTCAGAGAGGGAGCTAGTGTTAGCGGCAATTCACAAATTGTACATTCAACAGGTGATAATCAAGGTTCCTCATCTCCAGCAAAGAGAGGGTTATTATTCATCCCTGTTTGTGGTACCGAAACCGGATGGTTCGGTCAGACCCATTCTAAATCAAAAATCCCTGAACCTGTACTTGAAGGGGTTCAAGTTCAAAATAGAATCGCTCAGAATGGTCATCGCCAGCCTGGAGGGAGGGGATTGGATGGTGTCCCTGGACATAAAGGATGCGTACCTTCATGTTCCGATTTTCCCCCCTCACCAGGCATTTCTGAGATTTGCAGTACAGGATTGTCACTACCAATTTCAGACGTTGCCGTTTGGTCTTTCCATGGCCCCGAGAATTTTCACCAAGGTAATGGTGGAAATGATGGTGCTCCTGCGCAAGCAGGGAGTCACAATTATCCCGTACTTGGACGATCTCCTTATAAAGGCGAGAAGTTGCTGGACAGCGTGTCTCTGTCCGTGAAGACGTTGCAGATGCACGGCTGGATTCTCAATTTACCGAAATCCCAGCTAGTACCTGCAACGCGTCTGACCTTTTTGGGCCTGATTCTAGACACAGACCAAAAAAGAGTTTTTCTTCCGGTGGAGAAGGATCAGGAGCTTATAGCCCTGGTCAGGAACCTTTTAAAGCAAAAAAAGGTTTCGGTGCATCATTGCACAAAGGTCCTGGGGAAGATGGTGGCTTCATACGAGGCCATCCCCTTCGGCAGGTTCCATGCGAGGACTTTCCAATGGGACCTATTGGACAAATGGTCCGGGTCCCATCTACATATGCAGAAACGGATCACCCTGTCTCCCAGGGCCAGGGTATCTCTCCTGTGGTGGCTGCACAGTGCTCACCTCCTAGAGGGTCGCAGGTTCGGCATTCAGGACTGGATCCTGGTGACCACGGACGCGAGCCTCCGAGGTTGGGGGGGCTGTCGCACTGGGAAGAAAGTTCCAAGGTCTCTGGTCAAGCCTAGAGACTTGTCTCCACATCAATGTCCTGGAGTTAAGGGCCATTTACAATGCCCTACGCCAGGCGGAGGAATGGCTTCAGAACAAACCGATTCTGATTCAGTCGGACAATATCACGGCAGTGGCTCATGTAAACCGCCAAGGCGGCACAAGGAGCAGAGTGGCCATGGCAGAGGCGACCAGGATTCTGCGCTGGGCGGAAGGCCATGTAAGGGCACTATCAGCAGTGTTCATCCCGGGGGTGGACAACTGGGAGGCGGACTTCCTCAGCAGGCACGACCTACATCCGGGAGAGTGGGGACTTCATCAAGAAGTCTTCACACAGATCGTGGATCGGTGGGGACTGCCTTAAATAGACATGATGGCGTCCCATCTCAACAAGAAGCTAAAGAGGTATTGCGCCAGGTCAAGAGACCCTCAGGCGGTAGCGGTAGACGCTCTGGTGACACCATGGGTGTTCAGATCGGTCTATGTGTTTCCTCCTCTGCCTCTCATACCCAAGGTGTTGAGATTAATAAGACTAAGAAGGGTCAGAACAATTCTCATTGTTCCAGATTGGCCAAGGAGGACTTGGTATCCGGATCTGCAAGAGTTGCTCACAGAAGATTCGTGGCCTCTTCCTCTAAGGCAGGACCTGCTGCAGCAGGGGCCCTGTCTGTTCCAAGACTTACCGCGGCTGCGTTTGACGGCATGTCGGTTGAACGCCGGATCCTAGCTGAAAAAGGGATTCCGGAGGAGGTCATTCCTACCCTGATCAAGGCTAGGAAGGATGTGACATCGAAACATTATCACCGTATATGGCGGAAATATGTTTCTTGGTGTGAGGCCTGAGCTGCTCCTACGGAGGAGTTCCATTTGGGCCGTCTGCTTCACTTCCTTCAAACGGGAGTGAATTTGGGCCTAAAATTAGGGTCCATAAAGGTCCAAATTTCGGCCTTATCCATTTTCTTTCAAAGAGAATTGGCTTCTCTTCCTGAAGTACAGACTTTTGTGAAGGGAGTGCTGCATATTCAGCCTCCCTTTGTACCTCCGGTGGCGCCTTGGGATCTTAACGTGGTATTAAGTTTCCTCAAGTCACCTTGGTTTGAACCACTCAGAACAGTGGAGTTGAAATACCTCACTTGGAAAGTGGTCATGTTGTTGGCCTTAGCTTCTGCAAGGCGTGTTTCGGAATTAGCGGCTTTATCATATAAAAGCCCATACCTGATTTTTCACGTGGATAGGGCAGAGTTGAGGACTCGTCCTCAATTTCTGCCCAAGGTGGTCTCATCTTTTCATATGAACCAACCTATTGTCGTGCCTGTGGCTACACGGGACTTGGAGGACTCAGAGTCCCTGGATGTGGTCAGGGCTTTGAAGATTTACGTGACCAGAACAGCTAGGATCAGGAAGACTGAAGCTGTTTGTTCTGTATGCGGCCAACAAGGTTGGCGCTCCTGCTTCAAAGCAGATAATTGCTCGCTGGATCTGTAACACGATTCAGCAGGCGCATTCTACGGCAGGATTGCCGTTACCTAAATCGGTTAAGGCCCATTCCACTAGGAAGGTGGGCTCTTCTTGGGCGGCTGCCCGAGGGGTCTCGGAATTACAGCTTTGCCGAGCTGCTACTTGGTCGGGGTCAAGCACCTTTGCAAAGTTCTATAAGTTTGATACCCTGGCTGAGGAGGACCTCCTGTTTGCTCAATCGGTGCTGCAGAGTCATCCGCACTCTCCCGCCCGTTTGGGAGTTTTGGTATAATCCCCATGGTCCTTACGGAGTCCCCAGCATCCTCTAGGACGTTAGAGAAAATAGGATTTTACTTACCGATAAATCTATTTCTCGTAGTCCGTAGTGGATGCTGGGCGCCCGTCCCAAGTGCGGACTTCTTCTGCAATACGTGTATATAGTTATTGCTTCAATAAGGGTTATGTTATAGTTTTCATCGGTCTTGGACTGATGCTATGTTGCTCATACTGTTAACTGGGTAGTTTATCACAAGTTATACGGTGTGATTGGTCTGGGCTGGTATGGATCTTGCCCTTAGGTTACATAAATCCTTTCCTCGTACGGTTCATCTCCTCTGGGCACAGTTTCCTTAACTGAGGTCTGGAGGAGGGGCATAGAGGGAGGAGCCAGTGCACACCCAGAATCCAAAGCTTTCTTAAAGTGCCCTATCTCCTGCGGAGCCCGTCTATTCCCCATGGTCCTAACGGAGTCCCCAGCATCCTCTACGGACTACGAGAAATAGATTTACCGGTAAGTAAAATCCTATTTTCACTCTCCTTTAAAAACACTATAGAAGAAATGTAGATGTAATTGTGTAGCTTAAAGGGATCCCCTATTACAGAGAGCAAGTAATGAATTAAATATGGGGGTCATTCCGACCCATAACTCTGCAATGATTCCACACTTTTGCTGCATGTAATGCTTAATATATTACGGAGAGGCTTTGTATATCAGCCGCTCTCGCAAGCGTGGGCATCCCCACTCACACGAGAGCTGATGGAGCTTATGATCACTCATATTGTGCCCAGTAGTAAGTACTCCTGCCGCAGTGACTGTGGTGGCACAATGATACACAAAATTACATTAAGCCTGTGATAATTACAGGGATGTCTTAATAATAGTTAAATCCTAGAATACAGGGTACAATGCTACCCTATGCACATTTCACTTTCCTAGACCTTCGTCAGGGCTATATATAATGAATGTTGATCTCCTTTCCAGGACATTAATCCTTAATGTTATGGCCGAGCAGAGAAGTCCTCACCCACTGACTGACTAGTCTGGCCATAGACAGATACATGGTGACGTGACACTGACTGTGTGTGCTTCCACCGAGCAGAGAAGCTCTCACCCACTGGCTGACTAGTCTGGCCATAGACAGATACATGGTGACGTGACACTGACTGTGCGTGCTTCCACCGAGCAGAGAAGCCCTCACCCACTGGCTGACTAGTCTGGCCATAGACAGATACATGGTGACGTGACACTGACTGTGCGTGCTTCCACCGAGCAGAGAAGCCCTCACCCACTGCTGACTAGTCTGGCCATAGACAGATACATGGTGACGTGACACTGACTGTGCGTGCTTCCACCGAGCAGAGAAGCCCTCACCCACTGCTGACTAGTCTGGCCATAGACAGATACATGGTGACGTGACACTGACTGTGTGTGCTTCCACCGAGCAGAGAAGCCCTCACCCACTGCTGACTAGTCTGGCCATAGACAGATACATGGTGACGTGACACTGACTGTGTGTGCTTCCACCGAGCAGAGAAGCCCTCACCCACTGGCTGACTAGTCTGGCCATAGACAGATACATGGTGACATGACACTGACTGTGTGTGCTTCCGCCGAGCAGAGAAGCCCTCACCCACTGGCTGTCTAGTCTGGTCATAGACAGATACATGGTGACGTGACACTGACTGTGCGTGCTTCCACCGAGCAGAGAAGCTCTTACCCACTGGCTGACTAGTCTGGCCATAGACAGATACATGGTGATGTGAGACTGACTGTGCGTGCTTCCACCGAGCAGAGAAGCTCTCACCCACTGGCTGACTAGTCTGGCCATAGACAGATACATGGTGACATGACACTGACTGTGCGTGCTTCCACCGAGCAGAGAAGCCCTCACCCACTAACTGACTAGTCTGGTCATAGACAGATACATGGTGACGTGACACTGACTGTGTGTGCTTCCTCCGAGCAGAGAAGCTCTCACCCACTGGCTGACTAGTCTGGTCATAGACAGATACATGGTGACGTGACACTGACTGTGTGTGCTTCCACCGAGCAGAGAAGCTCTCACCTACTGGCTGACTAGTCTGGCCATAGACAGATACATGGTGACATGACATTGACTGTGCGTGCTTCCACCGAGCAGAGAGGCTCTCACCCACTGACTGACTAGTCTGGTCATAGACAGATACATGGTGACGTGACACTGACTGTGTGTGCTTCCTCCGAGCAGAGAAGCTCTCACCCACTGGCTGACTAGTCTGGTCATAGACAGATACATGGTGACGTGACACTGACTGTGTGTGCTTCCACCGAGCAGAGAAGCTCTCACCCACTGGCTGACTAGTCTGGCCATAGACAGAAACATGGTGATGTTACACTGACTGTGTGTGCTTCCACCGAGCAGAGAAGCCCTCACCCACTGGCTGACTAGTCTGGCCATAGACAGATACATGGAGACGTGACACTGACTGTGTGTGCTTCCGCCGATCAGAGAATCCCTCACCCACTGGCTGACTAGTCTGGCCATAGACAGAAACATGGTGAGGTGACACTGACTGTGTGTGCTTCCACCGAGCAGAGAAGCTCTCACCCACTGGCTGACTAGTCTGGCCATAGACAGATACATGATGACGTGACACTGACTGTGCGTGCTTCCACCGAGCAGAGAAGCTCTCACCCACTGGCTGACTAGTCTGGTCATAGACAGATACATGGTGACGTGACACTGACTGTGCGTGCTTCCACCGAGCAGAGAAGCCCTCACCCACTGGCTGACTAGTCTGGCCATAGACAGATACATGGTGACGTGACACTGACTGTGTGTGCTTCCCCCGAGCAGAAAAGCTCTCACCCACTGGCTGACTAGACTGGCCATAGACAGATACATGGTGACGTGACACTGACTGTGTGTGCTTCCGCCGAGCAGAGAAGTTCTCACCCACTGGCTGACTAGTCTGGCCATAGACAGATACATGGTGACGTGACACTGACTGTGCGTGCTTCTGCCGAGCAGAGAAGCTCTCACCCACTGGCTGACTAGTCTGGCCATAGACAGATACATGGTGACGTGACACTGACTGTGTGTGCTTCCGCCGAGCAGAAAAGCCCTCACCCACTGGCTGACTAGTCTGGTCATAGACAGATACATGGTGACGTGACACTGATTGTGCGTGCTTCCACCGAGCAGAGAAGCTCTCACCCACTGGCTGACTAGTCTGGCCATAGACAGATACATGGTGACGTGACACTGACTGTGTGTGCTTCCGCCGAGCAGAAAAGCCCTCACCCACTGGCTGACTAGTCTGGCCATAGACAGATACATGGTGACGTGACACTGACTGTGTGTGCTTCCGCCGAGCAGAGAAGCCCTCACCCACTGGCTGACTAGTCTGGCCATAGACAGATACATGGTGACGTGACACTGACTGTGTGTGCTTCCGCCGAGCAGAAAAGCTCTCACCCACTGGCTGACTAGTCTGGCCATAGACAGATACATGGTGATGTGACACTGACTGTGTGTGCTTCCACCGAGCAGAGAAGCTCTCACCCACTGGCTGACTAGTCTGGCCATAGACAGATACATGGTGACGTGACACTGACTGTGCGTGCTTCCACCGAGCAGAGAAGCCCTCACCCACTGGATGACTAGTCTGGTCATAGACAGATACATGGTGACGTGACACTGACTGTGTGTGCTTCCGCCGAGCAGAGAAGCCCTCACCCACTGGCTGACTAGTCTGGCCATAGACAGATACATGGTGACGTGACACTGACTGTGTGTGCTTCCACCGAGCAGAGAAGCCCTCACCCACTAGCTGACTAGTCTGGCCATAGACAGATACATGGTGACGTGACACTGACTGTGTGTGCTTCTGCCGAGCAGAGAAGTTCTCACCCACTGACTGACTAGTCTGGCCATAGACAGATACATGGTGACGTGACACTGACTGTGTGTGCTTCTGCCGAGCAGAGAAGCCCTCATCCACTGGCTGACTAGTCTGGCCATAGACAGATACATGGTGACGTGACACTGACTGTGTGTGCTTCTGCCGAGCAGAGAAGCCCTCACCCACTGACTGACTAGTCTGGCCATAGACAGATACATGGTGACGTGACACTGATTGTGCGTGCTTCCACCGAGCAGAGAAGCTCTCACCCACTGACTGACTAGTCTGGCCATAGACAGATACATGGTGACGTGACACTGACTGTGCGTGCTTCCGCCGAGCAGAGAAGTTCTCACCCACTGGCTGACTAGTCTGGTCATAGACAGATACATGGTGACGTGACACTGACTGTGTGTGCTTCCACCGAGCAGAGAAGCTCTCACCCACTGGCTGACTAGTCTGGCCATAGACAGATACATGGTGACGTGACACTGACTGTGCGTGCTTCCGCCGATCAGAGAATCCCTCACCCACTGGCTGACTAGTCTGACCATAGACAGATACATGGTGACGTGACACTGACTGTGTGTGCTTCCGCCGATCAGAGAATCCCTCACCCACTGGCTGACTAGTCTGACCATAGACAGATACATGGTGACGTGACACTGACTGTGTGTGCTTCCACCGAGCAGAGAAGCTCTCACCCACTGGCTGACTAGTCTGGCCATAGACAGATACATGGTGACGTGACACTGACTGTGTGCGCTTCCACCGAGCAGAGAAGCTCTCACCCACTGGCTGACTAGTCTGGCCATAGACAGATACATGGTGACGTGACACTGACTGTGTGTGCTTCCACCGAGCAGAGAAGCTCTCACCCACTGGCTGACTAGTCTGGCCATAGACAGATACATGGTGACGTGACACTGACTGTGTGTGCTTCCACCGAGCAGAGAAGCCCTCACCCACTGGCTGACTAGTCTGGCCATAGACAGATACATGGTGACGTGACACTGACTGTGTGTGCTTCCACCGAGCAGAGAAGCTCTCACCCACTGGCTGACTTGTCTGGCCATAGACAGATACATGGTGACGTGACACTGACTGTGTGTGCTTCCACTGAGCAGAGAAGCCCTCACCCACTGGCTGACTAGTCTGGTCATAGACAGATACATGGTGACGTGACACTGACTGTGTGTGCTTCCACCGAGCAGAGAAGCCCTCACCCACTGGCTGACTTGTCTGGCCATAGACAGATACATGGTGACGTGACACTGACTGTGTGTGCTTCCACTGAGCAGAGAAGCCCTCACCCACTGGCTGACTAGTCTGGCCATAGACAGATACATGACGACGTGACACTGACTGTGTGTGCTTCCACCGAGCAGAGAAGCCCTCACCCACTGGCTGACTAGTCTGGCCATAGACAGATACATGGTGACGTGACACTGACTGTGTGTGCTTCCACCGAGCAGAGAAGCTCTCACCCACTGGCTGACTAGTCTGGCCATAGACAGAAACGTGGTGAGGTGACACTGACTGTGTGTTTCCACCGAGCAGAGAAGCTCTCACCCACTGGCTGACTAGTCTGGCCATAGACAGATACATGGTGAGGTGACACTGACTGTGTGTGCTTCCACCGAGCAGAGAAGCTCTCACCCACTGGCTGACTAGTCTGGTCATAGACAGATACATGGTGACGTGACACTGACTGTGTGTGCTTCCACCGAGCAGAGAAGCTCTCACCCACTGGCTGACTAGTCTGGCCATAGACAGATACATGGTGACGTGACACTGACTGTGTGTGCTTCTGCCGAGCAGAGAAGCCCTCACCCACTGGCTGACTAGTCTGGCCATAGACAGATACATGGTGACGTGACACTGACTGTGTGTGCTTCCACCGAGCAGAGAAGCTCTCACCCACTGGCTGACTAGTCTGGCCATAGACAGATACATGGTGACGTGACACTGACTGTGTGTGCTTCCACCGAGCAGAGAAGCCCTCACCCACTGGCTGACTAGTCTGGCCATAGACAGATACATGGTGACGTGACACTGACTGTGCGTGCTTCCACCGAGCAGAGAAGCCCTCAACCACTGGCTGACTAGTCTGGTCATAGACAGAAACATGGCGACGTGACACTGACTGTGCGTGCTTCCGCCGAGCAGAGAAGCCCTCACCCACTGACTGACTAGTCTGGCCATAGACAGATACATGGCGACGTGACACTGACTGTGTGTGCTTCCACCGAGCAGAGAAGCCCTCACCCACTGGCTGACTAGTCTGGCCATAGACAGATACATGGTGACGTGACACTGACTGTGCGTGCTTCCACCGAGCAGAGAAGCTCTCACCCACTGGCTGACGAGTCTGGCCATAGACAGATACATGGTGACGTGACACTGACTGTGTGTTTCCACCGAGCAGAGAAGCTCTCACCCACTGGCTGACTAGTCTGGCCATAGACAGATACATGGTGAGGTGACACTGACTGTGTGTTTCCACCGAGCAGAGAAGCTCTCACCCATTGGCTGACTAGTCTGGCCATAGACAGATACATGGTGACGTGACACTGACTGTGTGTGCTTCTGCCGAGCAGAGAAGCCCTCACCCACTGGCTGACTAGTCTGGCCATAGACAGATACATGGTGACGTGACACTGACTGTGCATGCTTCCACCGAGCAGAGAAGCCCTCACCCACTGGCTGACTAGTCTGGCCATAGACAGATACATGGTGATGTGACACTGACTGTGTGTGCTTCCACCGAGCAGAGAAGCTCTCACCCACTGGCTGACTAGTCTGGCCAAAGACAGATACATGGTGACGTGACACTGACTGTGTGTGCTTCTGCCGAGCAGAGAAGCCCTCACCCACTGGCTGACTAGTCTGGCCATAGACAGATACATGGTGACGTGACACTGACTGTGTGTGCTTCCACCGAGCAGAGAAGCTCTCACCCACTGGCTGACAAGTCTGGCCATAGACAGATACATGGTGACGTGACACTGACTGTGTGTGCTTCCACCGAGCAGAGAAGCCCTCACCCACTGGCTGACTAGTCTGGCCATAGACAGATACATGGTGACGTGACACTGACTGTGTGTGCTTCCACCGAGCAGAGAAGCTCTCACCCACTGGCTGACTTGTCTGGCCATAGACAGATACATGATGACGTGACACTGACTGTGTGTGCTTCCACCGAGCAGAGAAGCCCTCACCCACTGGCTGACTAGTCTGGCCATAGACAGATACATGACGACGTGACACTGACTGTGTGTGCTTCCACCGAGCAGAGAAGCCCTCACCCACTGGCTGACTAGTCTGGCCATAGACAGATACATGGTGACGTGACACTGACTGTGTGTGCTTCTGCCGAGCAGAGAAGCTCTCACCCACTGGCTGACTAGTCTGGCCATAGACAGATACATGGTGACGTGACACTGACTGTGTGTGCTTCCACCGAGCAGAGAAGCTCTCACCCACTGGCTGACTAGTCTGGCCATAGACAGATACATGATGACGTGACACTGACTGTGCGTGCTTCCACCGAGCAGAGAAGCTCTCACCCACTGGCTGACTAGTCTGGCCATAGACAGATACATGGTGACGTGACACTGACTGTGTGTGCTTCCACCGAGCAATACATGGTGACGTGACACTGACTGTGTGTGCTTCCACCGAGCAGAGAAGCTCTCACCCTCTGGCTGACTAGTCTGGCCATAGACAGAAACGTGGTGAGGTGACACTGATTGTGTGTTTCCACCGAGCAGAGAAGCTCTCACCCACTGGCTGACTAGTCTGGCCATAGACAGATACATGGTGAGGTGACACTGACTGTGTGTGCTTCCACCGAGCAGAGAAGCTCTCACCCACTGGCTGACTAGTCTGGTCATAGACAGATACATGGTGACGTGACACTGACTGTGTGTGCTTCCACCGAGCAGAGAAGCTCTCACCCACTGGCTGACTAGTCTGGTCATAGACAGATACATGGTGATGTGACACTGACTGTGTGTGCTTCCACCGAGCAGAGAAGCTCTCACCCACTGGCTGACTAGTCTGGTCATAGACAGATACATGGTGACGTGACACTGACTGTGTGTGCTTCCACCGAGCAGAGAAGCCCTCACCCACTGGCTGACTAGTCTGGCCATAGACAGATACATGGTGACGTGAGACTGACTGTGCGTGCTTCCACCGAGCAGAGAAGCCCTCAACCACTGGCTGACTAGTCTGGTCATAGACAGATGCATGGCGACGTGACACTGACTGTGCGTGCTTCCGCCGAGCAGAGAAGCCCTCACCCACTGACTGACTAGTCTGGCCATAGACAGATACATGGCGACGTGACACTGACTGTGTGTGCTTCCACCGAGCAGAGAAGCCCTCACCCACTGGCTGACTAGTCTGGCCATAGACAGATACATGGTGACGTGACACTGACTGTGCGTGCTTCCACCGAGCAGAGAAGCTCTCACCCACTGGCTGACTAGTCTGGCCATAGACAGATACATGGTGACGTGACACTGACTGTGTGTTTCCACCGAGCAGAGAAGCTCTCACCCACTGGCTGACTAGTCTGGCCATAGACAGATACATGGTGAGGTGACACTGACTGTGTGTTTCCACCGAGCAGAGAAGCTCTCACCCACTGGCTGACTAGTCTGGCCATAGACAGATACATGGTGACGTGACACTGACTGTGTGTGCTTCCACCGAGCAGAGAAGCTTTCACCCACTGGCTGACTAGTCTGGCCATAGACAGATACATGGTGAGGTGACACTGACTGTGTGTTTCCACCGAGCAGAGAAGCTCTCACCCACTGGCTGACTAGTCTGGCCATAGACAGATACATGGTGACGTGACACTGACTGTGTGTGCTTCTGCCGAGCAGAGAAGCCCTCACCCACTGGCTGACTAGTCTGGCCATAGACAGATACATGGTGACGTGACACTGACTGTGTGTGCTTCCACCGAGCAGAGAAGCTCTCACCCACTGGCTGACTAGTCTGGCCATAGACAGATACATGGTGACGTGACACTGACTGTGTGTGCTTCCACCGAGCAATACATGGTGACGTGACACTGACTGTGTGTGCTTCCACCGAGCAGAGAAGCTCTCACCCACTGGCTGACTAGACTGGCCATAGACAGATACGTGGTGAGGTGACACTGACTGTGTGTTTCCACCGAGCAGAGAAGCTCTCACCCACTGGCTGACTAGTCTGGCCATAGACAGATACATGGTGAGGTGACACTGACTGTGTGTGCTTCCACCGAGCAGAGAAGCTCTCACCCACTGGCTGACTAGTCTGGCCATAGACAGATACATGGTGACGTGACACTGACTGTGTGTGCTTCCACCGAGCAGAGAAGCTCTCACCCACTGGCTGACTAGTCTGGTCATAGACAGATACATGGTGATGTGACACTGACTGTGTGTGCTTCCACCGAGCAGAGAAGCTCTCACCCACTGGCTGACTAGTCTGGCCATAGACAGATACATGGTGACGTGAGACTGACTGTGCGTGCTTCCACCGAGCAGAGAAGCCCTCAACCACTGGCTGACTAGTCTGGTCATAGACAGATACATGGCGACGTGACACTGACTGTGCGTGCTTCTGCCGAGCAAAGAAGCCCTCACCCACTGACTGACTAGTCTGGCCATAGACAGATACATGGCGACGTGACACTGACTGTGTGTGCTTCCACCGAGCAGAGAAGCCCTCACCCACTGGCTGACTAGTCTGGCCATAGACAGATACATGGTGACGTGACACTGACTGTGCGTGCTTCCACCGAGCAGAGAAGCTCTCACCCACTGGCTGACTAGTCTGGCCATAGACAGATACATGGTGACGTGACACTGACTGTGTGTTTCCACCTAGCGGAGAAGCTCTCACCCACTGGCTGACTAGTCTGGCCATAGACAGATACATGGTGAGGTGACACTGACTGTGTGTTTCCACCGAGCAGAGAAGCTCTCACCCACTGGCTGACTAGTCTGGCCATAGACAGATACATGGTGACGTGACACTGACTGTGTGTGCTTCCACCGAGCAGAGAAGCTCTCACCCACTGGCTGACTAGTCTGGCCATAGACAGATACATGGTGACGTGACACTAACTGTGTGTGCTTCTGCCGAGCAGAGAAGCCCTCACCCACTGGCTGACTAGTCTGGCCATAGACAGATACATGGTGACGTGACACTGACTGTGTGTGCTTCCACCGAGCAGAGAAGCTCTCACCCACTGGCTGACTAGTCTGGCCATAGACAGATACGTGGTGAGGTGACACTGACTGTGTGTTTCCACCGAGCAGAGAAGCTCTCACCCACTGGCTGACTAGTCTGGCCATAGACAGATACATGGTGAGGTGACACTGACTGTGTGTGCTTCCACCGAGCAGAGAAGCTCTCACCCACTGGCTGACTAGTCTGGCCATAGACAGATACATGGTGACGTGACACTGACTGTGTGTGCTTCCACCGAGCAGAGAAGCTCTCACCCACTGGCTGACTAGTCTGGTCATAGACAGATACATGGTGATGTGACACTGACTGTGTGTGCTTCCACCGAGCAGAGAAGCTCTCACCCACTGGCTGACTAGTCTGGCCATAGACAGATACATGGTGACGTGAGACTGACTGTGCGTGCTTCCACCGAGCAGAGAAGCCCTCAACCACTGGCTGACTAGTCTGGTCATAGACAGATACATGGCGACGTGACACTGACTGTGCGTGCTTCCGCCGAGCAAAGAAGCCCTCACCCACTGACTGACTAGTCTGGCCATAGACAGATACATGGCGACGTGACACTGACTGTGTGTGCTTCCACCGAGCAGAGAAGCCCTCACCCACTGGCTGACTAGTCTGGCCATAGACAGATACATGGTGACGTGACACTGACTGTGCGTGCTTCCACCGAGCAGAGAAGCTCTCACCCACTGGCTGACTAGTCTGGCCATAGACAGATACATGGTGACGTGACACTGACTGTGTGTTTCCACCTAGCGGAGAGGCTCTCACCCACTGGCTGACTAGTCTGGCCATAGACAGATACATGGTGACGTGACACTGACTGTGTGTTTCCACCGAGCAGAGAAGCTCTCACCCACTGGCTGACTAGTCTGGCCATAGACAGATACATGGTGACGTGACACTGACTGTGTGTGCTTCCACCGAGCAGAGAAGCTCTCACCCACTGGCTGACTAGTCTGGCCATAGACAGATACATGGTGAGGTGACACTGACTGTGTGTTTCCACCGAGCAGAGAAGCTCTCACCCACTGGCTGACTAGTCTGGCCATAGACAGATACATGGTGACGTGACACTGACTGTGTGTGCTTCTGCCGAGCAGAGAAGCCCTCACCCACTGGCTGACTAGTTTGGCCATAGACAGATACATGGTGACGTGACACTGACTGTGTGTGCTTCCACCGAGCAGAGAAGCTCTCACCCACTGGCTGACTAGTCTGGCCATAGACAGATACATGGTGACGTGACACTGACTGTGTGTGCTTCCACCGAGCAGAGAAGCCCTCACCCACTGGCTGACTAGTCTGGCCATAGACAGATACATGACGACGTGACACTGACTGTGTGTGCTTCCACCGAGCAGAGAAGCCCTCACCCACTGGCTGACTAGTCTGGCCATAGACAGATACATGGTGACGTGACACTGACTGTGTGTGCTTCTGCCGAGCAGAGAAGCTCTCACCCACTGGCTGACTAGTCTGGCCATAGACAGATACATGGTGACGTGACACTGACTGTGTGTGCTTCCACCGAGCAGAGAAGCTCTCACCCACTGGCTGACTAGTCTGGCCATAGACAGATACATGATGACGTGACACTGACTGTGCGTGCTTCCACCGAGCAGAGAAGCTCTCACCCACTGGCTGACTAGTCTGGCCATAGACAGATACATGGTGACGTGACACTGACTGTGTGTGCTTCCACCGAGCAATACATGGTGACGTGACACTGACTGTGTGTGCTTCCACCGAGCAGAGAAGCTCTCACCCTCTGGCTGACTAGTCTGGCCATAGACAGAAACGTGGTGAGGTGACACTGATTGTGTGTTTCCACCGAGCAGAGAAGCTCTCACCCACTGGCTGACTAGTCTGGCCATAGACAGATACATGGTGAGGTGACACTGACTGTGTGTGCTTCCACCGAGCAGAGAAGCTCTCACCCACTGGCTGACTAGTCTGGTCATAGACAGATACATGGTGACGTGACACTGACTGTGTGTGCTTCCACCGAGCAGAGAAGCTCTCACCCACTGGCTGACTAGTCTGGTCATAGACAGATACATGGTGATGTGACACTGACTGTGTGTGCTTCCACCGAGCAGAGAAGCTCTCACCCACTGGCTGACTAGTCTGGTCATAGACAGATACATGGTGACGTGACACTGACTGTGTGTGCTTCCACCGAGCAGAGAAGCCCTCACCCACTGGCTGACTAGTCTGGCCATAGACAGATACATGGTGACGTGAGACTGACTGTGCGTGCTTCCACCGAGCAGAGAAGCCCTCAACCACTGGCTGACTAGTCTGGTCATAGACAGATGCATGGCGACGTGACACTGACTGTGCGTGCTTCCGCCGAGCAGAGAAGCCCTCACCCACTGACTGACTAGTCTGGCCATAGACAGATACATGGCGACGTGACACTGACTGTGTGTGCTTCCACCGAGCAGAGAAGCCCTCACCCACTGGCTGACTAGTCTGGCCATAGACAGATACATGGTGACGTGACACTGACTGTGCGTGCTTCCACCGAGCAGAGAAGCTCTCACCCACTGGCTGACTAGTCTGGCCATAGACAGATACATGGTGACGTGACACTGACTGTGTGTTTCCACCGAGCAGAGAAGCTCTCACCCACTGGCTGACTAGTCTGGCCATAGACAGATACATGGTGAGGTGACACTGACTGTGTGTTTCCACCGAGCAGAGAAGCTCTCACCCACTGGCTGACTAGTCTGGCCATAGACAGATACATGGTGACGTGACACTGACTGTGTGTGCTTCCACCGAGCAGAGAAGCTTTCACCCACTGGCTGACTAGTCTGGCCATAGACAGATACATGGTGAGGTGATACTGACTGTGTGTTTCCACCGAGCAGAGAAGCTCTCACCCACTGGCTGACTAGTCTGGCCATAGACAGATACATGGTGACGTGACACTGACTGTGTGTGCTTCTGCCGAGCAGAGAAGCCCTCACCCACTGGCTGACTAGTCTGGCCATAGACAGATACATGGTGACGTGACACTGACTGTGTGTGCTTCCACCGAGCAGAGAAGCTCTCACCCACTGGCTGACTAGTCTGGCCATAGACAGATACATGGTGACGTGACACTGACTGTGTGTGCTTCCACCGAGCAATACATGGTGACGTGACACTGACTGTGTGTGCTTCCACCGAGCAGAGAAGCTCTCACCCACTGGCTGACTAGACTGGCCATAGACAGATACGTGGTGAGGTGACACTGACTGTGTGTTTCCACCGAGCAGAGAAGCTCTCACCCACTGGCTGACTAGTCTGGCCATAGACAGATACATGGTGAGGTGACACTGACTGTGTGTGCTTCCACCGAGCAGAGAAGCTCTCACCCACTGGCTGACTAGTCTGGCCATAGACAGATACATGGTGACGTGACACTGACTGTGTGTGCTTCCACCGAGCAGAGAAGCTCTCACCCACTGGCTGACTAGTCTGGTCATAGACAGATACATGGTGATGTGACACTGACTGTGTGTGCTTCCACCGAGCAGAGAAGCTCTCACCCACTGGCTGACTAGTCTGGCCATAGACAGATACATGGTGACGTGAGACTGACTGTGCGTGCTTCCACCGAGCAGAGAAGCCCTCAACCACTGGCTGACTAGTCTGGTCATAGACAGATACATGGCGACGTGACACTGACTGTGCGTGCTTCTGCCGAGCAAAGAAGCCCTCACCCACTGACTGACTAGTCTGGCCATAGACAGATACATGGCGACGTGACACTGACTGTGTGTGCTTCCACCGAGCAGAGAAGCCCTCACCCACTGGCTGACTAGTCTGGCCATAGACAGATACATGGTGACGTGACACTGACTGTGCGTGCTTCCACCGAGCAGAGAAGCTCTCACCCACTGGCTGACTAGTCTGGCCATAGACAGATACATGGTGACGTGACACTGACTGTGTGTTTCCACCTAGCGGAGAAGCTCTCACCCACTGGCTGACTAGTCTGGCCATAGACAGATACATGGTGAGGTGACACTGACTGTGTGTTTCCACCGAGCAGAGAAGCTCTCACCCACTGGCTGACTAGTCTGGCCATAGACAGATACATGGTGACGTGACACTGACTGTGTGTGCTTCCACCGAGCAGAGAAGCTCTCACCCACTGGCTGACTAGTCTGGCCATAGACAGATACATGGTGACGTGACACTAACTGTGTGTGCTTCTGCCGAGCAGAGAAGCCCTCACCCACTGGCTGACTAGTCTGGCCATAGACAGATACATGGTGACGTGACACTGACTGTGTGTGCTTCCACCGAGCAGAGAAGCTCTCACCCACTGGCTGACTAGTCTGGCCATAGACAGATACGTGGTGAGGTGACACTGACTGTGTGTTTCCACCGAGCAGAGAAGCTCTCACCCACTGGCTGACTAGTCTGGCCATAGACAGATACATGGTGAGGTGACACTGACTGTGTGTGCTTCCACCGAGCAGAGAAGCTCTCACCCACTGGCTGACTAGTCTGGCCATAGACAGATACATGGTGACGTGACACTGACTGTGTGTGCTTCCACCGAGCAGAGAAGCTCTCACCCACTGGCTGACTAGTCTGGTCATAGACAGATACATGGTGATGTGACACTGACTGTGTGTGCTTCCACCGAGCAGAGAAGCTCTCACCCACTGGCTGACTAGTCTGGCCATAGACAGATACATGGTGACGTGAGACTGACTGTGCGTGCTTCCACCGAGCAGAGAAGCCCTCAACCACTGGCTGACTAGTCTGGTCATAGACAGATACATGGCGACGTGACACTGACTGTGCGTGCTTCCGCCGAGCAAAGAAGCCCTCACCCACTGACTGACTAGTCTGGCCATAGACAGATACATGGCGACGTGACACTGACTGTGTGTGCTTCCACCGAGCAGAGAAGCCCTCACCCACTGGCTGACTAGTCTGGCCATAGACAGATACATGGTGACGTGACACTGACTGTGCGTGCTTCCACCGAGCAGAGAAGCTCTCACCCACTGGCTGACTAGTCTGGCCATAGACAGATACATGGTGACGTGACACTGACTGTGTGTTTCCACCTAGCGGAGAGGCTCTCACCCACTGGCTGACTAGTCTGGCCATAGACAGATACATGGTGACGTGACACTGACTGTGTGTTTCCACCGAGCAGAGAAGCTCTCACCCACTGGCTGACTAGTCTGGCCATAGACAGATACATGGTGACGTGACACTGACTGTGTGTGCTTCCACCGAGCAGAGAAGCTCTCACCCACTGGCTGACTAGTCTGGCCATAGACAGATACATGGTGAGGTGACACTGACTGTGTGTTTCCACCGAGCAGAGAAGCTCTCACCCACTGGCTGACTAGTCTGGCCATAGACAGATACATGGTGACGTGACACTGACTGTGTGTGCTTCTGCCGAGCAGAGAAGCCCTCACCCACTGGCTGACTAGTTTGGCCATAGACAGATACATGGTGACGTGACACTGACTGTGTGTGCTTCCACCGAGCAGAGAAGCTCTCACCCACTGGCTGACTAGTCTGGCCATAGACAGATACATGGTGACGTGACACTGACTGTGTGTGCTTCCACCGAGCAGAGAAGCCCTCACCCACTGGCTGACTAGTCTGGCCATAGACAGATACATGGTGACGTGACACTTACTGTGTGTGCTTCCGCCGAGCAGAGAAGCTCTCACCCACTGGCTGACTAGCCTGGCCATAGACAGATACATGGTGACGTGACACTGACTGTGTGTGCTTCTGCCGAGCAGAGAAGCCCTCACCCACTGGCTGACTAGTCTGGCCATAGACAGATATATGATGACGTGACACTGACTGTGTGTGCTTCCGCCGAGCAGAGAAGCTCTCACCCACTGGCTGACTAGTCTGGCCAAAGACAGATACATGGTGACGTGACACTGACTGTGCGTGCTTCAACCGAGCAGAGAAGCTCTCACCCACTGGCTGACTAGTCTGGTCATAGACAGATACATGGTGACGTGACACTGACTGTGTGTGCTTCCACCGAGCAGAGAAGCTCTCACCCACTGGCTGACTAGTCTGGCCATAGACAGATACATGGCTACGTGACACTGACTGTGTGTGCTTCCACCGAGCAGAGAAGCTCTCACCCACTGGCTGACTAGTCTGGCCATAGACAGATACATGGTGATGTGACACTGACAGTGTGTGCTTCCACCGAGCAGAGAAGCTCTCACCCACTGGCTAACTAGTCTGGCCATAGACAGATACATGGTGACGTGAGACTGACTGTGCGTGCTTCCACCGAGCAGAGAAGCCCTCACCCACTGGCTGACTAGTCTGGTCATAGACAGATACATGGCAAAGTGAGACTGACTGTGCGTGCTTCCGCCGAGCAGAGAAGCCCTCACCCACTGGCTGACTAGTCTGGCCATAGACAGATACATGGTGAGGTGACACTGACTGTGTGTTTCCACCGAGCAGAGAAGCTCTCACCCTCTGGCTGACTAGTCTGGCCATAGACAGATACATGGTGACGTGACACTGACTGTGTGTGCTTCCACCGAGCAGAGAAGCTCTCACACACTGGCTGACTAGTCTGACCATAGACAGATACATGCTGAGGTGACACTGACTGTGTGTTTCCACCAAGCAGAGAAGCTCTCACCCACTGGCTGACTAGTCTGGCCATAGACAGATACATGGTGACGTGACACTGACTGTGCGTGCTTCCACCGAGCAGAGAAGCCCTCACCCACTGGCTGACTAGTCTGGCCATAGACAGATACATGGTGACGTGAGACTGACTGTGTGTACTTCTGCCGAGCAGAGAAGCCCTCACCCATTGGCTGAGTAGTCTGGCCATAGACAGATACATGGTGACGTTGCACTGACTGTGTGTGCTTCTGCCGAGCAGAGAAGCCCTCACCCACTGGCTGACTAGTCTGGCCATAGACAGATACATGGTGACGTGACACTGACTGTGCGTGCTTCCACCGAGCAGAGAAGCCCTCACCCACTGGCTGACTAGTCTGGTCATAGACAGATACATGATGACGTGACACTGACTGTGCGTGCTTTCACCGAGCAGAGAAGCTCTCACCCACTGGCTGACTAGTCTGGCCATAGACAGATACATGGTGATGTGACACTGACTGTGTGTGCTTCCGCCGAGCAGAGAAGCTCTCACCCACTGGCTGACTAGTCTGGCCATAGACAGATACATGGTGACGTGACACTGACTGTGTGTGCTTCCGCCGAGCAGAGAAGCTCTCACCCACTGGCTGACTAGTCTGGTCATAGACAGATACATGGTGACGTGACACTGACTGTGTGTGCTTCTGCCGAGCAGAGAAGCCCTCACCCACTGGCTGACTAGTCTGGCCATAGACAGATACATGGTGACGTGACACTGACTGTGTGTGCTTCCACCGAGCAGAGAAGCTCTCACCCACTGGCTGACTAGTCTGGCCATAGACAGATACATGGTGACGTGACACTGACTGTGTGTGCTTCCACCGAGCAGAGAAGCTCTCACCCACTGGCTGACTAGTCTGGCCATAGACAGATACATGGTGACGTGACACTGACTGTGTGTGCTTCCACCGAGCAGAGATGCTCTCACCCACTGGCTGACTAGTCTGGCCATAGACAGATACATGGTGACGTGACACTGACTGTGTGTGCTTCCACCGAGCAGAGAAGCCCTCACCCACTGGCTGACTAGTCTGGCCATAGACAGATACATGACGACGTGACACTGACTGTGTGTGCTTCCGCCGAGCAGAGAAGCCCTTACCCACTGGCTGACTAGTCTGGCCATAGACAGATACATGGTGACGTGACACTGACTGTGTGTGCTTCTGCCGAGCAGAGAAGCTCTCACCCACTGGCTGACTAGTCTGGTCATAGACAGATACATGGTGACGTGACACTGACTGTGTGTGCTTCTGCCGAGCAGAGAAGCCCTCACCCACTGACTGACTGGTCTGGCCATAGACAGATACATGGTGACGTGACACTGACTGTGTGTGCTTCCACCGAGCAGAGAAGCTCTCACCCACTGGCTGACTAGTCTGGCCATAGACAGATACATGATGACGTGACACTGACTGTGCGTGCTTTCACCGAGCAGAGAAGCTCTCACCCACTGGCTGACTAGTCTCGCCATAGACAGATACATGGTGACGTGACACTGACTGTGTGTGCTTCCACCGAGCAATACATGGTGACGTGACACTGACTGTGTGTGCTTCCACCGAGTAGAGAAGCTCTCACCCACTGGCTGACTAGTCTGGCCATAGACAGATACATGGTGAGGTGACACTGACTGTGTGTTTCCACCGAGCAGAGAAGTTCTCACCCACTGGCTGACTAGTCTGGCCATAGACAGAAACATGGTGAGGTGACACTGACTGTGTGTGCTTCCACCGAGCAGAGAAGCTCTCACCCACTGGCTGACTAGTCTGGTCATAGACAGATACATGGTGACGTGACACTGACTGTGTGTGCTTCCACCGAGCAGAGAAGCTCTCACCCACTGGCTGACTAGTCTGGCCATAGACAGATACATGGTGACGTGACACTGACTGTGTGTGCTTCCACCGAGCAGAGAAGCTCTCACCCACTGGCTGACTAGTCTGGTCATAGACAGATACATGGTGATGTGACACTGACTGTGTGTGCTTCCACCGAGCAGAGAAGCTCTCACCCACTGGCTGACTAGTCTGGCCATAGACAGATACATGGTGACGTGAGACTGACTGTGCGTGCTTCCACCGAGCAGAGAAGCCCTCACCCACTGGATGACTAGTCTGGTCATAGACAGATACATGGCGACGTGACACTGACTGTGCGTGCTTCCGCCGAGCAGAGAAGCCCTCACCCACTGACTGACTAGTCTGGCCATAGACAGATACATGGCGACGTGACACTGACTGTGTGTGCTTCCACCGAGCAGAGAAGCCCTCACCCACTGGCTGACTAGTCTGGCCATAGACAGATACATGGTGACGTGACACTGACTGTGCGTGCTTCCACCGAGCAGAGAAGCTCTCACCCACTGGCTGACTAGTCTGGCCATAGACAGATACATGGTGACGTGACACTGACTGTGTGTTTCCACCGAGCAGAGAAGCTCTCACCCACTGGCTGACTAGTCTGGCCATAGACAGATACATGGTGAGGTGACACTGACTGTGTGTTTCCACCGAGCAGAGAAGCTCTCACCCTCTGGCTGACTAGTCTGGCCATAGACAGATACATGGTGACGTGACACTGACTGTGTGTGCTTCCACCGAGCAGAGAAGCTCTCACCCACTGGCTGACTAGTCTGGCCATAGACAGATACATGATGACGTGACACTGACTGTGTGTGCTTCCGCCGAGCAGAGAAGCTCTCACCCACTGTCTGACTAGTCTGGCCAAAGACAGATACATGGTGACGTGACACTGACTGTGCGTGCTTCCACCGAGCAGAGAAGCTCTCACCCACTGGCTGACTAGTCTGGCCATAGACAGATACATGGTGACGTGACACTGACTGCGCATG
The DNA here is from genome assembly GCF_028390025.1 of Pseudophryne corroboree. Lineage (NCBI taxonomy): Eukaryota > Metazoa > Chordata > Amphibia > Anura > Myobatrachidae > Pseudophryne > Pseudophryne corroboree. The sequence goes on from NW_026967506.1 coordinate 510,973, forward strand.
CTTCCACCGAGCAGAGAAGCTCTCACCCACTGGCTGACTAGTCTGGCCATAGACAGATACATGATGACGTGACACTGACTGTGTGTGCTTCCACCGAGCAGAGAAGTCCTCACCCACTGGCTGACTAGTCTGGCCATAGACAGATACATGGTGACGTGACACTGACTGTGCGTGCTTCCACCGAGCAGAGAAGCTCTCACCCACTGGCTGACTAGTCTGGCCATAGACAGATACATGGTGACGTGACACTGACTGTGCGTGCTTCTGCCGAGCAGAGAAGCCCTCACCCACTGGCTGACTAGTCTGGCCATAGACAGATACATGGTGACGTGACACTGACTGTGCGTGCTTCCACCGAGCAGAGAAGCTCTCACCCACTGGCTGACTAGTCTGGCCATAGACAGATACATGGTGACGTGACACTGACTGTGCGTGCTTCCACCGAGCAGAGAAGCTCTCACCCACTGGCTGACTAGTCTGGCCATAGACAGATACATGGTGACGTGACACTGACTGCGCATGCTTCCACCGAGCAGAGAAGCTCTCACCCACTGGCTGACTAGTCTGGCCATAGACAGATACATGGTGACGTGACACTGACTGTGCGTGCTTCCACCGACCAGAGAAGCTCTCACCCACTGGCTGACTAGTCTGGCCATAGACAGATACATGGTGACGTGACACTGACTGTGCGTGCTTCTGCCGAGCAGAGAAGCCCTCACCCACTGGCTGACTAGTCTGGCCATAGACAGATACATGGTGACGTGACACTGACTGTGCGTGCTTCCACCGAGCAGAGAAGCCCTCACCCACTGGCTGACTAGTCTGGCCATAGACAGATACATGGTGACGTGACACTGACTGTGCGTGCTTCCACCGAGCAGAGAAGCCCTCACCCACTGGCTGACTAGTCTGGCCATAGACAGATACATGGTGACGTGACACTGACTGTGTGTGCTTCTGCCGAGCAGAGAAGTCCTCACCCACTGGCTGACTAGTCTGGCCATAGACAGATACATGGTGACGTGACACTGACTGTGTGTGCTTCCATCGAGCAGAGAAGCCCTCACCCACTGGCTGACTAGTCTGGCCATAGACAGATACATGGTGACGTGACACTGACTGTGTGTGCTTCCACCGAGCAGAGAAGCCCTCACCCACTGGCTGACTAGTCTGGCCATAGACAGATACATGAATATATATATGTGGTGTCAGTGCCAAACTCTAATACATATGGTGTGAGAACTTAGGCGCAGCTGCTATTCCTCTATAGAATAAAGTTACACAATATACAGAAATGCACAACTAACCACACATAAAAAAGAAGTTTTAATATATGATAAAGAGCAATTTCAAATACAACACAGATGTAATACAATATCACAATGATAATTAAATATTACCACTGCATGTGTAAATGAAGGTCTTAATAAAATACCCATTATATCTCAAGTCCATTGCTGGTCTTCTGAGTTATGTCAATATCTGATCGAGTAAACGACCTACAATAAGTTCCACGTATTGCTGCTGTGTTCCAGTCTACTGCTCATGACATATAGGTCTGTGAATGGTAATTGCATTTATAGCAATGTGACTGGAATTTTCACTTACACTCAAAAAGTGTGTATAGCTTTAAGCTAACAGTTTGTGAGTGGATTCATGCTTATCTTTAAAGAATTCTATAAAAAATATCAATGGCATTAACATCAATTACTTCAACAGTGTTTAACACCCATCAGCTCCTATGTGACTTCTCTTGTGTGTAACAAGAGTTGATTTGTATGTAAAACATTTCCCACACTCAGAACATGGAAATGGTTTCTCCCCCGTGTGTATTCTCTGATGTATAACAAGATCTGATTTTTGTATAAAACTTTTACCACAATCAGAACATGGAAATGGTTTCTCACCTGTGTGACGTCTCTGATGTGCAACAAGATCTGATTTTTGTGAAAAACATTTCCCACACTCAGAACATGGAAATGGCTTTTCACCTGTGTGAGTTCTCTGATGTAAAACCAGATTTGATTTCTGTGTAAAACATTTCTCACACTCAGAACAAGAAAATGGCTTCTCACCTGTGTGAGTTCTCTGATGTTCAACAAGATATGCTTTTCGAGTAAACCATTTCCCACATTCAGCACATGGAAATGGTTTCTCACCTGTGTGACTTCTCTCGTGTTCAAAAAGATGTGTTTTTTGTGTAAAACATTTCCCACAATCAGAGCATGTAAATGGTTTCTCACCCGTGTGAATTCTCCAATGTTGATTAAAAACGGAACTGTATGTAAAACATTTCCCACACTCTGAACATTGAAATGGTTTCTCACGTAAGTGTATTCCCTGATGTTCAACAAGATACTTTTCCTCTGTAAAACATTTCCCACACTTCGAACATGGAAATGGCTTCTCACCTGTGTGAATCATCTGATGTCTAACAATATCTGATTTCCGTGTAAAACATTTCCCACACTCAGAGCATGGAAATAGTTTTTCACCTGTGTGAATTCTCAGATGTTCAACAAGATCTGATTTCCGTTTACAACATTTGCCACACTCAGAACATGTAAATGGCTTCTCACCTGTGTGACTTCTCTGATGTATAACAAGGCCTGCTTTCCGAGTAAAACATTTAGAACACTCAGAACACGGAAATGGTTTCTCGCCTGTGTGAATTCGCCAATGTTTGTTCAAATGTGATCTATATGGGAAACATTTCCCACACTCAGAACATGTAAATGGTTTCTTACTTTTGTGGGTTCTCTGATGTCTAATTAAAATTGACTGATGTTTAAAACATTTCCCACATTCAGAACAGGAGAAGACTGTATCACCAGTATGAGTTGTACTATGGGTAACAGATTCCAAGTTACTGCTAGAAGCTTCCTCGTGATTAGAGGGATCAGATGATATATCGGAACTGCGATGTACTGGATGTATATTTAGGGTTATGGAGATTTCGTCTGGAGAATCTCGTATGATGTTTTTGTTATCTTCTGTTTCGAACGCTGGAGATAAATGTTCCTCTGAGATATTCCTGTTGTGTTTATCTGCTGGAAATAAGATACAGGTAAATGGAGTCAAATATTTTACTCTATGGGTTCAAGATGTTTAGTTGTTTCATTTGTACATTTAAAAAAAAAAGAGTAAGAAAGTGATTGCAAACAGCAAATATAGGGGTTATTCAGGTTTGTTAGCAAACCATAAAAGTAGCCAACTGGGCAAAACCATGTTGCGCTTCAGGTGGGGCAGATGTAACATGTGCAGAGAGTCTTGTTATACAGATAAGGCATTGTCTTTAAAACTCCTTTCCTCGTGATCCATTTGATGCTGAGTTAGTCGGGCTGACTAATTATCTTCGCTCCCACTGGCATCTTCCTCTTCACTTTATTATGTAGCAAAGCCGAACAGAGGAAGCTAATCCGACTCTCAATCCGGAAAAGAAGAGATGGAAGAAACGCCATGACCCATAGAAAGGGAGTGACCGCAGTGTCCTCAGATGTACATACAAAATACTACAGTATCTCCTCATACACCTGATCTGTGGGACACTGGAAGAACGGTCACAGGAGTGGGTGCATTATAGGCATAACCGCGCATCTATTGGTTCAGGAATACCCTCTGGCCGGCCATTGGCTACTGGCAGTCATCTGATGGTCTCCAACATGGCGGTGCCCATTATGCAGATACGCAGAAACGCCGGTCATATAGAACAGACAACACCAAACACAGGCCATCATGACACAGGTTAGTGCTGACTGCTGCCAAGGCTGAGACCTTCCGCTGTCTCACCCGCCGTCCATGAGAAACTTGCATGCCACGCCGCGGCACTACCAGCGCCCGGATAGGTGAGTCCCGCAGACTAGTGCTAGACACCCACATAGTACTGACAGAGGAGCCCTGCTTAGACTTAAATGCTTTTCCCACTTTCCAGTTATACAAGATATACACAAGGAAAGGGGAGAGTGGAAAAAAAATGCAGAGACATAGAGGGTCATTCCGACCCATTCGCACGCGGTAGTTTGTTGCAGCGTTGAGAACGGGTCGGAACTGCACATGCACGGCGGCCACTTTGTGCATGCGCGTGGTTGCCCCGACACCGCCAGCGGAAAAAGGGATTGCAGCGGCGATCGCAAGAAGACTGACAGGCGGGAGGCGTTCTGGGGCATCCAGGCGTTTGGAGGGCGGATGTCTGATGTCAATTCCGAGACCTTCGTCGCTGGATCCGTCGCACAGGGTAAGTAAATCTGACCCTGTTCTTCTTTTCCTGTCTCCCCCTCTCTCTCACTCCTCTTCATCCTCCCATCTTCTCCATCTTCCTACCATTTCTCTCTACCTCACTACTTCTTATCTCTCTCCGTCTCATCTCTGCCACCTGTCTCCCCCTCTATCTCACTCCTCTTCATCCTCCCATCTTCTCCATCTTCCTGCCATCTCTCTCTATCTCACTACTTCTCATCTCTTTCCCTCTCATCTCTGCCACCTATCTCCCCCTCTCTCTCACTCCTCTTCATCCTCCTATCTTCTCCATCTTCCTGCCATCTCTCTCTATCTCACTACTTCTCATCTCTTTCCCTCTCATCTCTGCCATCTGTGTCGCCCTCTATCTCCTCTTCATGCTCCCATCTTCTCCATCTTCCTGCCATCTGTCTCTACTGCACTACTTCTCATCTCTCCCTCTCATCTCTGCCACCTCTCTCCCCCTCTCTATCTCACTCCTCTTCATCCTCCCATCTTCTCCATCTTCCTGCCATCTCTCAATACCCCACTACTTCTCATCTCACTCATCTCTGCCACCTGCCTCCCCATCTCTCTCACTCCTCTTCATCCTCCCATCTTCTCCATCTTCCTGCCATCTCTCTCTACCACACTACTTCTCATCTCTGCCATCTGTCTCCCCCTCTCTCTCTCTCTCACTCCTCTTCATCCTCCCATCTTCTCCATCTTCCTGCCATCTCTCTCTACCACACTACTTCTCATCTCTGCCACCTGTCTCCCCCCCCCTCTCTCACTCCTCTTCATCCTTCCATCTCTCTCTACCAAACTACTTCCCATCTCTCTCCCTCTCATCTCTGCCACCTGTCTCCCCCTCCCTCTCACTCCTCTTCATCCTTCCATCTCTCTCTACCAAACTACTTCCCATCTCTCTCCCTCTCATCTCTGCCACCTGTCTCCCCCTCCCTCTCACTCCTCTTCATCCTTCCATCTCTGCTTCTTCCTGCTATCTCTCTCTACCCCACTACTTCTCATCTCTGCCACCTGTCTCCCCTCTCTCACACTCCTCTTCATCCTCCAATCTTCTCCATCTTCCTGCCATTTCTCTCCACCCCATTACTTCTCATCTCTGCCACCTGTCTCCCCCTATCTCACTCCTCTTCATCCTCCCATCTTCTCCATCTTCCTGCAATCTCTCTACCCATTCTTCCTGCCATCTCTCTCTACCTCACTATTTCTCATCTCTCTCGCTCTCATCTCTGCCATTTGCCTCCCCCTCTATCTCACTCCTCTTCATCCTCCCATCTTCTCCATCTTCCTGCAATCTCTCTACCCATTCTTCCTGCCATCTCTCTCTACCTCACTATTTCTCATCTCTCTCGCTCTCATCTCTGCCACCTGTCTCCCCCTCTCACTCCTCTTCATCCTGCCATCTCTCCCCACCCCACTACTTCTCATCTCTGCCACCCGCCTCCACCGCTCTCTCACTCCTCTTCACCCTTCCATCTTCTCCATCTTCCTGCCATCTCTCTCTACCTCACTACTTCTCATCTCTGCCACCTGTTTCCCGCTCTCTATCTCACTCCTCTTCATCCTCCCATCTTCTCCATCTTCCTGCAATCTCTCTTCCCATTCTTCCTGCCACCTGACTACTTCTCATCTCTCTCATCTCTGCCATCTGTCTCCCCCTCTCACTCTTCATCCTCCCATCTCTCCATCTTCCTGCCATCTCTCTCTACCTTACTACTTCTCATCTCTGCCACCTGTTTCCCGCTCTCTATCTCACTCCTCTTCATCCTCCCATCTTCTCCATCTTCCTGCAATCTCTCTTCCCATTCTTCCTGCCACCTCTCTCTACCTCACTACTTCTCATCTCTCTCATCTCTGCCATCTGTCTCCCCCTCTCACTCTTCATCCTCCCATCTCTCCATCTTCCTGCCATCTCTCTCTACACCACTACTTCTCATCTCTCTCCCTCTCATCTCTGCCACCTCTCTCTCTCCTCTTCCACCTACCATCTCTCTCTACCCCACTACTTCTCATCTCTGCCACCAGTCTCCCCCTCTCTATCTCACTCCTCTTCATCCTCCCATCTTCTCCATCTGCCTGCCATCTCTCTCTACCCCTCTACTTCTCATCTCTCTCATATCTGCCACCTGTCTCCCCCTCTCTCACTCGTCTTCATCCTCCCATCTCTCGATACTGCACTACTTCTCATCTCTCTCCCTCTCATCTCTGCCATCTGTATCGCCCTCTCAGTCCTCTTCATCCTCCCATCTTCTCCATCTTCCTGCCATCTCTCTCCACCCCATTACTTCTCATCTCTGCCACCTGGCTCCCCCTCTCTATCTCACTCTTCATCCTCCCATCTTCTCCATCTTCCTGCAATCTCTCTATCCATTCTTCCTGCCATCTCTCTCTACCTCACTTCTTCTCATCTCTCTCCCTCTTATCTCTGCCACCTGTCTCCCCCTCTCACTCCTCTTCATCCTGCCATCTCTCCCCACCCCACTACTTCTCATCTCTGCCACCTGCCTCCACCTCTCTCTCACTCCTCTTCATCCTCCTATCTTCTCCATCTTCCTGCAATCTCTCTACCCATTCTTCCTGCCATCTCTCTACCTCACTTCTTCTCATCTCTCTCCCTCTCATCTCTGCCACCTGTCTCCCCCTCTATCTCACTCCTCTTCATCCTCCCATCTTCTCCATCTTCCTGCAATCTCTCTTCCCATTCTTCCTGCCACCTCTCTCTACCTCACTACTTCTCATCTCTCTCATCTCTGCCATCTGTCTCCCCCTCTCACTCTTCATCCTCCCATCTCTCCATCTTCCTGCCATCTCTCTCTACACCACTACTTCTCATCTCTCTCCCTCTCATCTCTGCCACCTCTCTCTCTCCTCTTCCACCTACCATCTCTCTCTACCCCACTACTTCTCATCTCTGCCACCAGTCTCCCCCTCTCTATCTCACTCCTCTTCATCCTCCCATCTTCTCCATCTGCCTGCCATCTCTCTCTACCCCTCTACTTCTCATCTCTCTCATATCTGCCACCTGTCTCCCCCTCTCTCACTCGTCTTCATCCTCCCATCTCTCGATACTGCACTACTTCTCATCTCTCTCCCTCTCATCTCTGCCATCTGTATCGCCCTCTCAGTCCTCTTCATCCTCCCATCTTCTCCATCTTCCTGCCATCTCTCTCCACCCCATTACTTCTCATCTCTGCCACCTGGCTCCCCCTCTCTATCTCACTCTTCATCCTCCCATCTTCTCCATCTTCCTGCAATCTCTCTATCCATTCTTCCTGCCATCTCTCTCTACCTCACTTCTTCTCATCTCTCTCCCTCTTATCTCTGCCACCTGTCTCCCCCTCTCACTCCTCTTCATCCTGCCATCTCTCCCCACCCCACTACTTCTCATCTCTGCCACCTGCCTCCACCTCTCTCTCACTCCTCTTCATCCTCCTATCTTCTCCATCTTCCTGCAATCTCTCTACCCATTCTTCCTGCCATCTCTCTACCTCACTTCTTCTCATCTCTCTCCCTCTCATCTCTGCCACCTCTCTCCCCCTCTATCTCACTCCTCTTCATCCTCCCATCTTCTCCATCTTCCTGCAATCTCTCTACCCATTCTTCCTGCCATCTCTCTACCTCACTTCTTCTCATCTCTCCCCCTCTAATCTCTGCCACCTGTCTCCCCATCTCACTCCTCTTCATCCTGCCATCTCTCCCCACCCCACTACTTCTCATCTCTGCCACCCGCCTCCACCTCTCTCTCACTCTTCACCCTTCCATCTTCTCCATCTTCCTGCCATCTCTCTCTACCTCACTACTTCTCATCTCTGCCACCTGTTTCCCGCTCTCTATCTCACTCCTCTTCATCCTCCCATCTTCTCCATCTTCCTGCAATCTCTCTTCCCATTCTTCCTGCCACCTCACTACTTCTCATCTCTCTCATCTCTGCCATCTGTCTCCCCCTCTCACTTTTCATCCTCCCATCTCTCCATCTTCCTGCCATCTCTCTCTACCTCACTACTTCTCATCTCTGCCACCTGTTTCCCGCTCTCTATCTCACTCCTCTTCATCCTCCCATCTTCTCCATCTTCCTGCAGTCTCTCTTCCCATTCTTCCTGCCACCTCACTACTTCTCATCTCTCTCATCTCTGCCATCTGTCTCCCCCTCTCACTCTTCATCCTCCCATCTCTCCATCTTCCTGCCATCTCTCTCTACGTCACTACTTCTCATCTCTGCCATCTGTCTCCCCCTCTCTATCTCACTCCTCTTCATGCTCCCATCTTCTCCATCTTCCTGCCATCTCTCTCTACACAACTACTTCTCATCTCTGCCACCTGTCTCCCCCTCTCTATCTCACTCCTCTTCATCCTCCCATCTTCTCCATCTTCCTGCCATCTGTTTCTACTGCACTACTTCTCATCTCTCCCTCTCATCTCTGCCACCTGTCTCCCCCTCTCTATCTCACTCCTCTTCATCCTCCCATCTTCTCCATCTTCCTGCCATCTCTCTCTACTACCTGTGTCCCGCTCTCTATCTCACTCCTCTTCATCCTCCCATCTCTCCATCTTCTTGCCATCTCTCTCTACCCCGCTACTTCTCATCTCGCTCCTTCTCATCTCTGCCACCTGTCTCCCCCTCTATCTCATTTCTCTTCATCCTCCCATCTTCTCCATCTTCCTGGCATCTCTCTTCCTGTTCTTCCTGCCATCTCTCTCTACCCCACTACTTCTCATCTCTCTCCCTCTCATCTCTGCCACCTGTTTCCCCTCTCTCTCTCTCTCTCTCTCTCTCTCACTCCTCTTCATCCTCCCATCTCTCCATCTTCCTGCTATTTCTCTCTACACCACTACTTATCTCTCTCCCTCTAATCTCTACCCCTCTTCCCACCCCCAGTATCCCCCTCTCATCTCTTCCCATTCTTCCTGCTATCTCTCTACCCCACCACTTCTCATCTCTACCACCACCCCCTTCCTGACATTTGGTTTCTTTTTATCTTTTATCCCCAGCTCTATCTCGCTCCTCTGCCAACTCAGTCCCTTCCCTACATCCTCCCGTCTCTACCCATCTTCTTGCCATCTCTATCTAAGATCTTCCTGCCATCTGTCTCCTCCTTTATTCCCAGTTCTATGTCACTCCTCTTTCTACCATCTCAGTCCCTCCCTCCTTCATCCTCCGATTTCTTCTCCTGCCATCTGTCTACCCCTCTTTACCCAGCTTTGCACTCAATCTTCCTCCCAACTTTCTCTCCCTCTTACTGCCATCTCTTACTCCCAGGAGTATAATTGGGGCTGATGGCTCCTGATGTATGAGATACACCAGAGAGTGTGGGGAGGAGACTGGTCAGATCTCTGGGCTGGTAACACAGTGACATGATGTGAGGGGGAGAGCAGGAGTATAATAGGGGCTGATGGCTCCTGATGTATGAGATACATCAGAGAGTGTGGGGAGGAGACTGGTCAGATCTCTGGGCTGGTAACACACAGTGACATGATGTGAGGGGAGAGCAGGAGTATAATTGGGGCTGATGTCTCCTGATGTATGAGATACACCAGAGAGTGTGGGGAGGAGACTGGTCAGATCTCTGGGCTGGTAACACACAGTGACATGATGTGAGGGGAGAGCAGGAGTATAATTGGGGCTGATGGCTCCTGATGTATGAGATAACCCAGAGAGTGTGGGGATGAGACTGGTCAGATCTCTGGGCTGGTAACACACAGTGACACGATGTGAGGGGGAGAGCAGGAGTATAATAGGGGCTAATGTCTCCTGATGTATGAGATACATCAGAGAGTGTGGGGAGGAGACTGGTCAGATCTCTGGGCTGGTAACACACAGTGACATGATGTGAGGGGGAGAGCAGGAGTATAATAGGGGCTGATGTCTCCTGATGTATGAGATACATCAGAGAGTGTGGGGAAGAGACTGGTCAGATCTCTGGGATGGTAACACACAGTGACATGATGTGAGGGGGAGAGCAGGAGTATAATAGGGGCTGATGGCTCCTGATGTATTAGATACACCAGAGAGTGTGGGGAAGAGACTGGTCAGATCTCTGGGATGGTAACACACAGTGACATGATGTGAGGGGGAGAGCAGGAGTATAATAGGGGCTGATGGCTCCTGATGTATGATATACACCAGAGAGTGTGGGGAGGGGACTGGTCAGATCTCTGGGCTGGTAACACACAGTGACATGATGTGAGGGGGAGAGCAGGAGTATAATAGGGGCTGATGTCTCCTGATGTATGAGATACATCAGAGAGTGTGGGGAGGAGACTGGTCAGATCTCTGGGCTGGTAACACACAGTGACATGATGTGAGGATGAGAGCAGGAGTATAATAGGGGCTGATGGCTCCTGATGTATGAGATACACCAGAGAGTGTGGGGAAGAGACTGGTCAGATCTCTGGGATGGTAACACACAGTGACATGATGTGAGGGGGAGAGCAGGAGTATAATAGGGGCTGATGGCTCCTGATGTATGAGATACACCAGAGAGTGTGGGGAGGAGACTGGTCAGATCTCTGGGCAGGTAACACAGTGACATGATGTGAGGGGGAGAGCAGGAGTATAATAGGGGCTGATGGCTCCTGATGTATGAGATACACCAGAGAGTGTGGGGAGGAGACTGGTCAGATCTCTGGGCTGGTGACACACAGTGACATAATGTGAGGGGGAGAGCAGGAGTATAATAGAAGCTGATGGCTCCTGATGTATGAGATACACCAGAGAGTGTGTTGAGGAGACTGGTCAGATCTCTGGGCTGGTGACACACAGTGACATAATGTGAGGGGGAGAGCAGGAGTATAATAGAAGCTGATGGCTCCTGATGTATGAGATACACCAGAGAGTGTGGGGAGGAGACTGGTCAAATCTCTGGGCTGGTAACACAGTGACATGATGTGAGGAGGAGAGCAGGAGTATAATAGGAGATGATGGCTCCTGATGTATGAGATACACCAGAGAGTGTGTTGAGGAGACTGGTCAGATCTCTGGGCTGGTGACACACAGTGACATGATGTGAGGGGAGAGCAGGAGTATAATAGGGGCTGATGGCTCCTGATGTATGAGATACACCAGAGAGTGTGTTGAGGAGACTGGTCAGATCTCTGGGCTGGTGACACACAATGACATCATAGTGCCTTGAGAATTTTTTTTTACTATTTTCTGTAATAAGTGATTATTACTCACCTATGCTGATATCTGTAGGGATCTCCTCTTCTTTACATTGCTGATCACCCTTCACATACGCCTTTTCTTCTCCCTCTATATCTTCTGTCTTTATATCAGTCACATATGTCTCTTCTTCTTCCTCTATATCTTCTGCCTTTATATCAGTCACATACGTCTCTTCTTCTCCCTCTATATCTTCTGCCTTTATATCAGTCACATACGTCTCTTCTTCTCCCTCTGTATCTTCTGCCTTTATATCAGTCACATACGTCTCTTCTTCTTCCTCTATATCTTCTGCCTTTATATCAGTCACATACGTCTCTTCTTCTCCTTCTATGTCTTCTGCCTTTATATCAGTCACATACGTCTCTTCTTCTCCCTCTATATCTTCTGCCTTTATATCAGTCACATACGTCTCTTCTTCTCCCTCTGTATCTTCTGCCTTTATATCAGCCACATACGTCTCTTCTTCTTCCTCTATATCTTCTGCCTTTATATCAGCCACATACGTCTCTTCTTCTCCCTCTATATCTTCTGCCTTTATATCAGTCACATACGTCTCTTCTTCTCCCTCTATATCTTCTGCCTTTATATCAGTCACATACGTCTCTTCTTCTCCCTCTATATCTTCTGCCTTTATATCAGTCACATACGTCTCTTCTTCTCCCTCTATATCTTCTGCCTTTATATCAGTCACATACGTCTCTTCTCCCTCTATATCTTCTGCCTTTATATCAGTCACATACGTCTCTTCTTCTCCCTCTATATCTTCTGCCTTTATATCAGTCACATACGTCTCTTCTTCTTCCTCTATATCTTCTGCCTTCATATCAGTCACATACGTCTCTTCTCCATCTCTATCTTCTGCCTTTATATCAGTCACATACGTCTCTTCTTCTTCCTCTATATCTTCTGCCTTCATATCAGTCACATATGTCTCTTCTCCCTCTATATCTTCTGCCTTTATATCAGTCACATACGTCTCTTCTCCCTCTATATCTTCTGCCTTTATATCAGTCACATACGTCTCTTCTTCTCCCTCTATATCTTCTGCCTTTATATCAGTCACATACGTCTCTTCTTCTCCCTCTATATCTTCTGCCTTTATATCAGTCACATACGTCTCTTCATCTCCCTCTATATCTTCTGCCTTTATATCAGTCACATACGTCTCTTCTTCTCCCTCTGTATCTTCTGCCTTTATATCAGTCACATACGTCTCTTCTTCTCCCTCTATATCTTCTGCCTTCATATCAGTCACATACATTTCTCCTTCTCCCTCTATATCTTCTGTCTTTATATCAGTCACATACGTCTCTTCTTCTTCCTCTGTATATTTGACCTTAATATTATTCATGTGGTCTTCACCCTACATAAACCAGCAATAAAAGAAAACATTAAACATTTCTGATATCTGTAATAGAATACAAATAATTAGACACACAGCTCCTTTACAGATAATATAGTTAGAGTCACTTTGGTATATAGGTGAGACCCTAAATCCCACCTACCTGATCCTCCTGTGGGGTCCTGTGATTCTCCTCTGTACAATCCTGGGAATACAGAGGACGGAGACATCTCTCTGGGGTATCTCTGTTACTGGGCCCATCTGTAGGAGACACACAGTGACTGGGTACAGTGTATATATGTGATTATCAGGTGATGTGTGTATATAGGGACCCCCATACCTGCTCTCCCCTGTACAATACATGACAGTCTCCTCTTACCCAGTGATGTGAGGGGTCGGTGATTCTCCATCATCAATTCCTTGTACAGACCCCTGTGTTCCTCTATATACTCCCCCTCCTGCATGGAGACATAGACAGTGACATCCTGACACCTTATAGGAACCTGACACACACAGTGATACAGTCATCACCCAGACACATCCCCTGGTGTTACTGTATAATGCCCCATTCCCAGCAGTCGCCTCTCCAGTCATCACCCAGACACATCCCCTGGTGTTACTGTATAATGCCCCATTCCCAGCAGTCACCTCTCCAGTCATCAGACACGTCCTCCGGTGTTACTGTATAATGTCCCATTCCCAGCAGTCACCTCTCCAGTCATCACCCAGACACGTCCCCTGGTGTTACTGTATAACACCCCATTCCCAGCATTCACCTCTCCAGTCATTACCCAGACACGTCCCCTGGTGTTACTGTATAATGCCCCATTCCCAGCAGTCGCCTCTCCAGTCATCACAGAGACACGTCCCCTGGTGTTACTGTATAATGCCCCATTCCCAGCATTCACCTCTCCAGTCATTACCCAGACACATCCCCTGGTGTTACTGTATAATGTCCCATTCCCAGCAGTCACCTCTGCAGTCATCACCCAGACACGTCCCCCGGTGTTACTGTATAATGTCCCATTCCCAGCAGTCACCTCTGCAGTCATCACCCAGACATGTCCCCCGGTGTTACTGTATAATGTCCCATTCCCAGCAGTCACCTCTGCAGTCATCACCCAGACACATCCCCTGGTGTTACTGTATAATGTCCCATTCCCAGCAGTCACCTCTCCAGTCATCACCCAGACACATCCCCTGGTGTTACTGTATAATGTCCCATTACCAGCAGTCACCTCTCCAGTCATCACCCCTGACACGTCACCCGGTGTTATTGTATAATGTCCCATTCCCAGCAGTCACCTCTCCAGTCATCACCCAGACACGTCCCCCGGTGTTACTGTATAATGTCCCATTCCCAGCAGTCACCTCTCCAGTCATCACCCAGACACATCTCTCGGTGTTACTGTATAATGTCCCATTCCCAGCAGTCGCCTCTCCAGTCATCACCCAGACACATCCCCTGGTGTTACTCTATAATGTCCAATTGCCAGCAGTCACCTCTCCAGTCACCACCCAGACACGTCCCCTGGTGTTACTGTATAATGTCCCATTCCCAGCAGTTGCCTCTCCATTCATCACCTAGACACATCCCCTGGTGTTACTGTATAATGTCCCATTCCCAGCAGTCACCTCTCCAGTCATCACCCAGACACGTCCCCCGGTGTTACTGTATAATGTCCCATTCCCAGCAGTCACCTCTCCGGTGATCACCCAGACACGTCCCGCTGTGTTACTGTATAATGCCCCATTCCCAGCAGTCACCTCTCCAGTCATCACCCAGACACGTCCCCTGGTATTACTGTATAATGTCCCATTCCCTGCAGTCACCTCTCCAGTCATCACCCAGACACATCCCCTGGTGTTACTGTATAATGTCCCATTCCCAGCAGTCGCCTCTCCAGTCATCACCCAGACACATCCCCTGGTGTTACTGTATAATGTCCCATTCCCAGCAGTCACCTCTCCAGTCACCACTCAGACACGTCCCCTGGTGTTACTGTATAATGCCCCATTCCCAGCAGTCACCTCTCCAGTCATCACCCAGACACGTCCCCTGGTGTTACTGCATAATACCCCATTCCCAGCAGTCACCTCTCCAGTCATCACCCAGACACGTCCCCTGGTGTTACTGTATAATGCCCCATTCCCAGCAGTCACCTCTCCGGTGATCACCCAGACACGTCCCGCTGTGTTACTGTATAATGCCCCATTCCCAGCAGTCACCTCTCCAGTCATCATCCGGACACATCCCCCGGTGTTACTGTATAATGTCCCATTCCCTGCAGTCACCTCTCCAGTCATCACCCAGACACATCCCCTGGTGTTACTGTATAATGTCCCATTCCCAGCAGTCGCCTCTCCAGTCATCACCCAGACACATCCCCTGGTGTTACTGTATAATGTCCAATTGCCAGCAGTCACCTCTCCAGTCATCACCCAGACACATCCCCTGGTGTTACTGTATAATGTCCCATTCCCAGAAGTCACTTCTCCAGTCATCAGCCAGACACATCCCCTGGTGTTACTGTATAATGGCCCATTCCCAGCAGTCACCTCTCCAGTCATCACCCAGACACGTCCCCTGGTGTTACTGTATAATGTCCCATTCCCAGCATTCACCTCTCCAGTCATCACTCAGACACGTCCCCCGGTGTTACTGTATAATGTCCCATTCCCAGCAGTCACCTTTCCAGTCATCACCCAGACACGTCCCCCGGTGTTACTTTATAATGTCCCATTCCCAGCATTCACCTCTCCAGTCATCACCCCTGACACGTCCCCCGGTGTTATTGTATAATGTCCCATTCCCAGCAGTCACCTCTCCAGTCATCACCCAGACACGTCCCCCAATGTTACTGTATAATGTCCCATTCCCAGCAGTCGCCTCTCCAGTCATCACCCAGACACATCTCTCGGTGTTACTGTATAATGTCCCATTCCCAGCAGTCGCCTCTCCAGTCATCACCCAGACACGTCCCCCGGTGTTACTGTATAATGTCCCATTCCCAGCAGTCACCTCTCCAGTCATCACCCAGACACGTCCCCCAATGTTACTGTATAATGTCCCATTCCCAGCAGTCGCCTCTCCAGTCATCACCCAGACACGTCCCCTTGTGTTACTGCATAATAACCCATTCCCAGCAGTCACCTATCCAGTCATCACCCAGACACGTCCCCTGGTGTTACTGTAAAATGTCCCATTCCCAGCAGTCACCTCTCCAGTCATCACCCAGACACGTCCCGCTGTGTTACTGTATAATGCCCCATTCCCAGCAGTCACCTCTCCAGTCATCATCCAGACACGTCCCCTGGGGTTACTGTATAATGCCCCATTTCCAGCAGTCACCTCTCCAGTCATCACCCAGACACGTCCCCTGGTGTTACTGTATAAATGCCCCATTCCCAGCAGTCACCTCTCCAGTCATCACCCAGACACATCCCCTGGTGTTACTGTATAATGTCCCATTCCCAGCAGTCACCTCTCCAGTCATCACCCAGACACGTCCCCTGGTGTTACTGTATAATGCCCCATTCCCAGCAGTCACCTCTCCAGTCATCACCCAGATACGTCCCCCGGTGTTACTGTATAATGTACCATTCCCAGCAGTCACCTCTCCAGTCATCACCCAGACACGTCCCCCGGTGTTACTGTATAATGCACCATTCCCAGCAGTCACCTCTCCAGTCATCACCCAGACACGTCCCCTGGTGTTACTGTATAATGTCCCATTCCCAGCAGTCGCCTCTCCAGTCACCACACAGACACGTCCCCTGGGGTTACTGTATAATGTCCCATTCCCAGCAGTCACCTCTCCAGTCATCACCCAGACACGTCCCCTGGTGTTACTGTAAAATGTCCCATTCCCAGCAGTCGCCTCTCCAGTCATCACCCAGACACATCCCCTGGTGTTACTGTATAATGCCCCATTCCCAGCAGTCACCTCTCCAGTCATCACCCAGACACATCCCCTGGTGTTACTGTATAATGACCAATTGCCAGCAGTCACCTCTCCAGTCATCACCCAGACACATCCCCTGGTGTTACTGTATAATGTCCCATTCCCAGCAGTCACCTCTCCAGTCATCACCCAGACACATCCCCTGGTGTTACTGTATAATGTCCCATTCCCAGCAGTCACCTCTCCAGTCATCATCCAGACACGTCCCCTGGGGTTACTGTATAATGTCCAATTGCCAGCAGTCACCTCTCCAGTCATCACCCAGACACGTCCCCTGGTGTTACTGTATAATGCCCCATTCCCAGCAGTCACCTCTCCAGTCATCACCCAGACACGTCCCCCGGTGTTACTGTATAATGTCCCATTCCCAGCAGTCACCTCTCCAGTCATCACCCAGACACGTCCCCCGGTGTTATTGTATAATGTCCCATTCCCAGCAGTCACCTCTCTAGTCATCACCCAGACACATCTCTCGGTGTTACTGTATAATGTCCCATTCCCAGCAGTCGCCTCTCCAGTCATCACCCAGACACATACCCTGGTGTTACTGTATAATGTCCAATTGCCAGCAGTCACCTCTCCAGTCACCACCCAGACACGTCCCCAGGTGTTACTGTATAATGTCCCATTCCCAGCAGTCACCTCTCCAGTCATCACCTAGACACGTCCCCCGGTGTTATTGTATAATGTCCCATTCCCAGCAGTCACCTCTCTAGTCATCACCCAGACACATCTCTCGGTGTTACTGTATAATGTCCCATTCCCAGCAGTCGCCTCTCCAGTCATCACCCAGACACATACCCTGGTGTTACTGTATAATGTCCAATTGCCAGCAGTCACCTCTCCAGTCACCACCCAGACACGTCCCCTGGTGTTACTGTATAATGGCCCATTCCCAGCAGTCAGCTCTCCAGTCATCACCCAGACACGTCCCCCGGTGTTACTGTATAATGTCCCATTCCCAGCAGTCACCTCTCCAGTCACCACTCAGACACGTCACCTGGTGTTACTGTATAATGGCTCATTCCCAGCAGTCACCTCTCCAGTCATCACCCAGACACGTCCCCTGGTGTTACTGTATAATGTCCCATTCCCAGCAGTCGCCTCTCCAGTCATCACCCAGACACATCCCCTGGTGTTACTGTATAATGTCCAATTGCCAGCAGTCACCTCTCCAGTCATCACCCAGACACATCCCCTGGTGTTACTGTATAATGTCCCATTCCCAGAAGTCACTTCTCCAGTCATCAGCCAGACACATCCCCTGGTGTTACTGTATAATGGCCCATTCCCAGCAGTCACCTCTCCAGTCATCACCCAGACACGTCCCCTGGTGTTACTGTATAATGTCCCATTCCCAGCATTCACCTCTCCAGTCATCACCCAGACACGTCCCCCGGTGTTACTTTATAATGTCCCATTCCCAGCATTCACCTCTCCAGTCATCACCCCTGACACGTCCCCCGGTGATATTGTATAATGTCCCATTCCCAGCAGTCACCTCTCCAGTCATCACCCAGACACGTCCCCCAATGTTACTGTATAATGTCCCATTCCCAGCAGTCGCCTCTCCAGTCATCACCCAGACACATCCCCTGGTGTTACTGTATAATGTCCCATTCCCTGCAGTCACCTCTCCAGTCATCACCCAGACACATCCCCTGGTGTTACTGTATAATGTCCCATTCCCAGCAGTCGCCTCTCCAGTCATCACCCAGACACATCCCCTGGTGTTACTGTATAATGTCCCATTCCCAGAAGTCACTTCTACAGTCATCAGCCAGACACATCCCCTGGTGTTACTGTATAATGGCCCATTCCCAGCAGTCACCTCTCCAGTCATCACTCAGACACGTCCCCCGGTGTTACTGTATAATGTCCCATTCCCAGCAGTCACCTTTCCAGTCATCACCCAGACACGTCCCCCGGTGTTACTGTATAATGTCCCATTCCCAGCAATCACCTCTCCAGTCATCACCCCTGACACGTCCCCCGGTGTTATTGTATAATGTCCCATTCCCAGCAGTCACCTCTCCAGTCATCACCCAGACACGTCCCCCAATGTTACTGTATAATGTCCCATTCCCAGCAGTCGCCTCTCCAGTCATCACCCAGACACATCTCTCGGTGTTACTGTATAATGTCCCATTCCCAGCAGTCGCCTCTCCAGTCATCACCCAGACACGTCCCCCGGTGTTACTGTATAATGTCCCATTCCCAGCAGTCACCTCTCCAGTCATCACCCCTGACACGTCCCCCGGTGTTATTGTATAATGTCCCATTCCCAGCAGTCACCTCTCCAGTCATCACCCAGACACGTCCCCCAATGTTACTGTATAATGTCCCATTCCCAGCAGTCGCCTCTCCAGTCATCACCCAGACACATCCCCCGCTGTTACTGTATAATGCCCCATTCCCAACAGTCACCTCTCCAGTCATCACCCAGACACGTCCCCTTGTGTTACTGCATAATAACCCATTCCCAGCAGTCACCTCTCCAGTCATCACCCAGACACGTCCTCTGGTGTTACTGTAAAATGTCCCATTCCCAGCAGTCACCTCTCCAGTCATCACCCAGACACGTCCCGCTGTGTTACTGTATAATGCCCCATTCCCAGCAGTCACCTCTCCAGTCATCATCCAGACACGTCCCCTGGGGTTACTGTATAATGCCCCATTCCCAGCAGTCACCTCTCCAGTCATCACCCAGACACGTCCCCTGGTGTTACTGTATAAATGCCCCATTCCCAGCAGTCACCTCTCCAGTCATCACCCAGACACATCCCCTGGTGTTACTGTATAATGTCCCATTCCCAGCAGTCACCTCTCAAGTCATCACCCAGACACGTCCCCTGGTGTTACTGTATAATGCCCCATTCCCAGCAGTCACCTCTCTAGTCATCACCCAGATACGTCCCCCGGTGTTACTGTATAATGTCCAATTCCCAGCAGTCACCTCTCCAGTCATCACACAGACACGTCCCCCGGTGTTACTGTATAATGCCCCATTCCCAGCAGTCACCTCTCCAGTCATCACCCAGACACATCACCCGGTGTTACTGTATAATGTCCCATTCCCAGCAGTCACCTCTCCAGTCATCACCCAGACACGTCCCCCGGTGTTACTGTATAATGCACCATTCCCAGCAGTCACCTCTCCAGTCATCACCCAGACACGTCCCCTGGTGTTACTGTATAATGTCCCATTCCCAGCAGTCACCTCTCCAGTCATCACCCAGACACGTCCCCTGGTGTTACTGTATAATGTCCCATTCCCAGCAGTCGCCTCTCCAGTCATCACCCAGACACATCCCCTGGTGTTACTGTATAATGCCCCAATCCCAGCAGTCACCTCTCCAGTCATCACCCAGACACATCCCCTGGTGTTACTGTATAATGACCAATTGCCAGCAGTCACCTCTCCAGTCATCACCCAGACACATCCCCTGGTGTTACTGTATAATGTCCCATTCCCAGCAGTCACCTCTCCAGTCATCACCCAGACACATCCGCTGGTGTTACTGTATAATGTCCCATTCCCAGCAGTCGCCTCTCCAGTCATCACCCAGACACATCCCCTGGTGTTACTGTATAATGTCCAATTGCCAGCAGTCACCTCTCCAGTCATCACCCAGACACATCCCCTGGTGTTACTGTATAATGTCCCATTCCCAGAAGTCACTTCTCCAGTCATCAGCCAGACACATCCCCTGGTGTTACTGTATAATGGCCCATTCCCAGCAGTCACCTCTCCAGTCATCACCCAGACACGTCCCCTGGTGTTACTGTATAATGTCCCATTCCCAGCATTCACCTCTCCAGTCATCACTCAGACACGTCCCCCGGTGTTACTGTATAATGTCCCATTCCCAGCAGTCACCTTTCCAGTCATCACCCAGACACGTCCCCCGGTGTTACTGTATAATGTCCCATTCCCAGCAATCACCTCTCCAGTCATCACCCCTGACACGTCCCCCGGTGTTATTGTATAATGTCCCATTTCCAGCAGTCACCTCTCCAGTCATCACCCAGACACGTCCCCCAATGTTACTGTATAATGTCCCATTCCCAGCAGTCGCCTCTCCAGTCATCACCCAGACACATCTCTCGGTGTTACTGTATAATGTCCCATTCCCAGCAGTCGCCTCTCCAGTCATCACCCAGACACGTCCCCCAATGAAACTGTATAATGTCCCATTCCCAGCAGTCGCCTCTCCAGTCATCACCCAGACACATCCCCCGCTGTTACTGTATAATGCCCCATTCCCAGCAGTCACCTCTCCAGTCATCACCCAGACACGTCCCCTGGTGTTACTGTAAAATGTCCCATTCCCAGCAGTCACCTCTCCAGTCATCACCCAGACACGTCCCGCTGTGTTACTGTATAATGCCCCATTCCCAGCAGTAACCTCTCCAGTCATCACCCAGACACGTCCCCTGGTGTTACTGTAAAATGTCCCATTCCCAGCAGTAACCTCTCCAGTCATCACCCAGACACGTCCCGCTGTGTTACTGTATAATGCCCCATTCCCAGCAGTCACCTCTCCAGTCATCATCCAGACACGTCCCCTGGGGTTACTGTATAATGCCCCATTCCCAGCAGTCACCTCTCCAGTCATCACCCAGACACGTCCCCTGGTGTTACTGTATAAATGCCCCATTCCCAGCAGTCACCTCTCCAGTCATCACCCAGACACATCCCCTGGTGTTACTGTATAATGGCCCTCATTCCGAGTTGATCGGTCGCAAGGCGAATTTAGCAGAGTTACACACGCTAAGCCTACGCCTACTGGGAGTGTATCTTAGCTTCTTAAAATTGCGACCGATGTAATCGCAATATTGCGATTAAAAACTACTTTGCAGTTTCTGAGTAACTTCAACCTTACTCTGCCTGTGCGATCAGTTCAGTGCTTGTCGTTCCTGGTTTGACGTCACAAACACACCCAGCGTTCGCTCAGACACTCCCCCGTTTCTCCAGCCACTCCTGCGTTTTTTCCGGAAACGGTAGCGTTTTCATCCACACGCCCATAAAACGCCGTGTTTCCGCCCAGTAACACCCATTTCCTGTCAATCACATTACGATCGCCGGAGCGATGAAAAAGCCGTGAGTAAAAATACTATCTTCATTGTTAAATTACTTGGCGCAGTCGCAGTGCGAATATTGCGCATGCGTACTAAGCGGATTTTCATTGCGATGCGATGAAAAATACCGAGCGAACGACTCGGAATGAGGGCCAATGTCCCATTCCCAGCAGTCACCTCTCCAGTCATCACCCAGACACGTCCCCTGGTGTTACTGTATAATGTCCCATTCCCAGCAGTCGCCTCTCCAGTCATCACCCAGACACATCCCCTGGTGTTACTGTATAATGTCCAATTGCCAGTAGTCACCTCTCCAGTCATCACCCAGACACATCCCCTGGTGTTACTGTATAATGTCCCATTCCCAGCAGTCAGCTCTCCAGTCATCACTCAGACACGTCCCCTGGTGTTACTGTATAATGTCCCATTCCCAGCATTCACCTCTCCAGTCATGACTCAGACACGTCCCCCGGTGTTACTGTATAATGTCCCATTCCCAGCAGTCACCTTTCCAGTCATCACCCAGACACGTCCCCCGGTGTTACTGTATAATGTCCCATTCCCAGCAATCACCTCTCCAGTCATCACCCCTGACACGTCCCCCGGTGTTATTGTATAATGTCCCATTCCCAGCAGTCACCTCTCCAGTCATCACCCAGACACGTCCCCCAATGTTACTGTATAATGTCCCATTCCCAGCAGTCGCCTCTCCAGTCATCACCCAGACACATCTCTCGGTGTTACTGTATAATGTCCCATTCCCAGCAGTCGCCTCTCCAGTCATCACCCAGACACGTCCCCCGGTGTTACTGTATAATGTCCCATTCCCAGCAGTCACCTCTCCAGTCATCACCCCTGACACGTCCCCCGGTGTTATTGTATAATGTCCCATTCCCAGCAGTCACCTCTCCAGTCATCACCCAGACACGTCCCCCAATGAAACTGTATAATGTCCCATTCCCAGCAGTCGCCTCTCCAGTCATCACCCAGACACATCCCCCGCTGTTACTGTATAATGCCCCATTCCCAGCAGTCACCTCTCCAGTCATCACCCAGACACGTCTCCTTGTGTTACTGCATAATAACCCATTCCCAGCAGTCACCTCTCCAGTCATCACCCAGACACGTCCCCTGGTGTTACTGTAAAATGTCCCATTCCCAGCAGTCACCTCTCCAGTCATCATCCAGACACGTCCCGCTGTGTTACTGTATAATGCCCCATTCCCAGCAGTCACCTCTCCAGTCATCATCCAGACACGTCCCCTGGGGTTACTGTATAATGCCCCATTCCCAGCAGTCACCTCTCCAGTCATCACCCAGACACGTCCCCTGGTGTTACTGTATAAATGCCCCATTCCCAGCAGTCACCTCTCCAGTCATCACCCAGACACATCCCCTGGTGTTACTGTATAATGTCCCATTCCCAGCAGTCGCCTCTCCAGTCACCACACAGACACGTCCCCTGGGGTTACTGTATAATGTCCCATTCCCAGCAGTCACCTCTCCAGTCATCACCCAGACACGTCCCCTGGTGTTACTGTATAATGTCCCATTCCCAGCAGTCGCCTCTCCAGTCATCACCCAGACACATCCCCTGGTGTTACTGTATAATGCCCCATTCCCAGCAGTCACCTCTCCAGTCATCACCCAGACACATCCCCTGGTGTTACTGTATAATGACCAATTGCCAGCAGTCACCTCTCCAGTCACCACCCAGACACGTCCCATGGTGTTACTGTATAATGGCCCATTCCCAGCAGTCACCTCTCCAGTCATCACCCAGACACATCCCCCGGTGTTACTGTATAATGCCCCATTCCCAGCAGTCACCTCTCCAGTCATCACCCAGACACGTCCCCTGGTGTTACTGCATAATACCCCATTCCCAGCAGTCACCTCTCCAGTCATCACCCAGACACGTCCCCTGGTGTTACTGTATAATGCCCCATTCCCAGCAGTCACCTCTCCAGTCATCACCCAGACACGTCCCCTGGTGTTACTGTATAACGTCCCATTCCCAGCAGTCACCTCTCCAGTCATCACCCAGACACATCCCCTGGTGTTACTGTATAATGACCCATACCCAGCAGTCGCCTCTCCAGTCATCACACAGACACATCCCCTGGTGTTACTGTATAACGTCCCATTCCCTGCAGTCACCTCTCCAGTCATCACCCAGACACGTCCCCCGATGTTACTGTATAATGTCCCATTCCCAGCAGTCACCTCTCCAGTCATCACCCAGACATGTCCCCCGGTGTTACTGTATAATGTCCAATTCCCAGCAGTCACCTCTCCAGTCATCACCCCTGACACGTCCCTCTGTGTTATTGTATAATGTCCCATTCCCAGCAGTCACCTCTCCAGTCATCACCCAGACACGTCCCCCGATGTTACTGTATAATGTTCCCAGCAGTCGCCTCTCCAGTCATCACCAAGACACATCTCTCTGTGTTACTGTATAATGTCCCATTCCCAGCAGTCGCCTCTCCAGTCAGCACCCAGACACATCCCCTGGTGTTACTGTATAATGTCCAATTGCCAGCAGTCACCTCTCCAGTCATCACCCAGACACATCCCCTGGTGTTACTGTATAATGTCCCATTCCCAGCAGTCGCCTCTCCAGTCATCACCCAGACACATCCCCTGGTGTTACTGTATAATGTCCAATTGCCAGCAGTCACCTCTCCAGTCATCACCCAGACACATCCCGTGGTGTTACTGTATAATGTCCCATTCCCAGCAGTCACCTCTCCAGTCATCAGGCAGACACATCCCCTGGTGTTACTGTATAATGGCCCATTCCCAGCAGTCACCTCTCCAGTCATCACCCAGACACGTCCCCTGGTGTTACTGTATAATGTCCCATTCCCAGCAGTCACCTCTCCAGTCATCACCCAGACACGTCCCCCGGTGTTACTGTATAATGTCCCATTCCCAGCAGTCACCTCTCCAGTCATCACCCAGACACGTCCCCCGGTGTTATTGTATAATGTCCCATTCCCAGCAGTCACCTCTCCAGTCATCACCCAGACACGTCCCCCGATGTTACTGTATAATGTCCCATTCCCAGCAGTCACCTCTCCAGTCATCACCCAGACACATCTCTCGGTGTTACTGTATAATGTCCCATTCCCAGCAGTCGCCTCTCCAGTCATCACCCAGACACATACCCTGGTGTTACTGTATAATGTCCAATTGCCAGCAGTCACCTCTCCAGTCACCACCCAGACACGTCCCCAGGTGTTACTGTATAATGTCCCATTCCCAGCAGTTGCCTCTCCAGTCATCCCCCAGACACATCCCCTGGTGTTACTGTATAATGTCCAATTGCCAGCAGTCACCTCTCCAGTCACCACCCAGACACGTCCCCTGGTGTTACTGTATAATGGCCCATTCCCAGCAGTCAGCTCTCCAGTCATCACCCAGACACATCCACCGGTGTTACTGTATAATTCCCCATTCCCAGCAGTCACCTCTCCAGTCATCACCCAGACACGTCCCCTTGTGTTACTGCATAATACCCCATTCCCAGCAGTCACCGCTCCAGTCATCACACATACACCCCCCCTGGTGTTACTGTATAATGCCCCATTTCCAGCAGTCACCTTTCCAGTCATCACCCAGACACGTCCCCCGGTGTTACTGTATAATGTCCCATTCCCAGCAGTCACCTCTCCAGTCATCACACAGACACGTCCCCTGGGGTTACTGTATAATGTCCCATTCCCAGCAGTCACCTCTCCAGTCATCACCCAGACACGTCCCCTGGTGTTACTGTATAATGTCCCATTCCCAGCAGTCACCTCTCCAGTCATCACACAGACACATCCCCTGGTGTTACTGTATAATGTCCCATTCCCAGCAGTCACCTCTCCAGTCATCACCCAGACACGTCCCCCGGTGTTACTGTATAATGTCCAATTCCCAGCAGTCACCTCTCCAGTCATCACCCAGACACGTCCCCCGGTGTTACTGTATAATACCCCATTCCCAGCAGTCACCTCTCCAGTCATCACACAGGACCCCCCCCCCCCCCCTGGTGTAGCTGTATAATGCCCCATTTCCAGCAGTCACCTCTCCAGTCATCACCCAGACACGTCCCCCGGTGTTACTGTATAATGTCCCATTCCCAGCAGTCACCTCTCCAGTCATCACCCAGACACGTCCCCTGGTGTTACTGTATAATGTCCCATTCCCAGCAGTCGCCTCTCCAGTCATCACCCAGACACATACCCTGGTGTTACTGTATAATACCCCATTCCCAGCAGTCACCTCTCCAGTCATCACACAGACCCCCCCCCCCTGGTGTTACTGTATAATGCCCCATTTCCAGCAGTCACCTCTCCAGTCATCACCCAGACACGTCCCCCGGTGTTACTGTATAATGTCCCATTCCCAGCAGTCGCCTCTCCAGTCATCACCCAGACACGTCCCCCGGTGTTACTGTATAATGCCCCATTTCCAGCAGTCACCTCTCCAGTCATCACCCAGACACGTCCCCCGGTGTTACTGTATAATGTCCCATTCCCAGCAGTCACCTCTCCAGTCATCACCCAGACACGTCCCCAGGTGTTACTGTATAATGTCCCATTCCCAGCAGTTGCCTCTCCAGTCATCCCCCAGACACATCCCCTGGTGTTACTGTATAATGTCCAATTGCCAGCAGTCACCTCTCCAGTCACCACCAAGACACGTCCCCTGGTGTTACTGTATAATGGCCCATTCCCAGCAGTCAGCTCTCCAGTCATCACCCAGACACGTCCCCCGGTGTTACTGTATAATGTCCCATTCCCAGCAGTCACCTCTCCAGTCATCACCCAGACACGTCCCCTGGTGTTACTGTATAATGCCCCATTCCCAGCAGTCACCTCTCCGGTGATCACCCAGACACGTCCCGCTGTGTTACTGTATAATGCCCCATTCCCAGCAGTCACCTCTCCAGTCATCATCCGGACACATCCCCCGGTGTTACTGTATAATGTCCCATTCCCTGCAGTCACCTCTCCAGTCATCATCCAGACACATCCCCTGGTGTTACTGTATAATGTCCCATTCCCAGCAGTCGCCTCTCCAGTCATCACCCAGACACATCCCCTGGTGTTACTGTATACTGTCCAATTGCCAGCAGTCACCTCTCCAGTCATCACCCAGACACATCCCCTGGTGTTACTGTATAATGTCCCATTCCCAGAAGTCACTTCCCCAATCATCAGCCAGACACATCCCCTGGTGTTACTGTATAATGGCCCATTCCCAGCAGTCACCTCTCCAGTCATCACCCAGACACGTCCCCCGGTGTTACTGTATAATGTCCCATTCCCAGCAGTCACCTTTCCAGTCATCACCCAGACACGTCCCCCGGTGTTACTGTATAATGTCCCATTCCCAGCAATCACCTCTCCAGTCATCACCCCTGACACGTCCCCCGGTGTTATTGTATAATGTCCCATTCCCAGCAGTCACCTCTCCAGTCATCACCCAGACCCGTCCCCCAATGTTACTGTATAATGTCCCATTCCCAGCAGTCGCCTCTCCAGTCATCACCCAGACACATCTCTCGGTGTTACTGTATAATGTCCCATTCCCAGCAGTCGCCTCTCCAGTCATCACCCAGACACGTCCCCCGGTGTTACTGTATAATGTCCCATTCCCAGCAGTCACCTCTCCAGTCATCACCCCTGACACGTCCCCCGGTGTTATTGTATAATGTCCCATTCCCAGCAGTCACCTCTCCAGTCATCACCCAGACACGTCCCCCAATGTTACTGTATAATGTCCCATTCCCAGCAGTCGCCTCTCCAGTCATCACCCAGACACATCCCCCGCTGTTACTGTATAATGCCCCATTCCCAGCAGTCACCTCTCCAGTCATCACCCAGACACGTCCCCTTGTGTTACTGCATAATAACCCATTCCCAGCAGTCACCTCTCCAGTCATCACCCAGACACGTCCTCTGGTGTTACTGTAAAATGTCCCATTCCCAGCAGTCACCTCTCCAGTCATCACCCAGACACGTCCCGCTGTGTTACTGTATAATGCCCCATTCCCAGCAGTCACCTCTCCAGTCATCATCCAGACACGTCCCCTGGGGTTACTGTATAATGCCCCATTCCCAGCAGTCACCTCTCCAGTCATCACCCAGACACGTCCCCTGGTGTTACTGTATAATTGCCCCATTCCCAGCAGTCACCTCTCCAGTCATCACCCAGACACGTCCCCTGGTGTTACTGTATAATGCCCCATTCCCAGCAGTCACCTCTCCAGTCATCACCAAGATACGTCCCCCGGTGTTACTGTATAATGTCCAATTCCCAGCAGTCACCTCTCCAGTCATCACACAGACACGTCCCCCGGTGTTACTGTATAATGCCCCATTCCCAGCAGTCACCTCTCCAGTCATCACCCAGACACATCCCCCGGTGTTACTGTATAATGTACCATTCCCAGCAGTCACCTCTCCAGTCATCACCCAGACACGTCCCCTGGGGTTACTGTATAATGTCCCATTCCCAGCAGTCGCCTCTCCAGTCACCACACAGACACGTCCCCTGGGGTTACTGTATAATGTCCCATTCCCAGCAGTCACCTCTCCAGTCATCACCCAGACACATCCCCTGGTGTTACTGTATAATGTCCCATTCCCAGCAGTCGCCTCTCCAGTCATCACCCAGACACATCCCCTGGTGTTACTGTATAATGTCCAATTGCCAGCAGTCACCTCTCCAGTCATCACCCAGACACATCCCCTGGTGTTACTGTATAATGCCCCATTCCCAGCAGTCACCTCTCCAGTCATCACCCAGACACATCCCCTGGTGTTACTGCATAATGCCCCATTCCCAGCAGTCACCTCTCCAGTAATCACCCAGACACATCCCCTGGTGTTACTGTATAATGCCCCATTCCCAGCAGTCACCTCTCCAGTCATCACCCAGACACATCACCCGGTGTTACTGTATAATGTACCATTCCCAGCAGTCACCTCTCCAGTCATCACCCAGACACGTCCCCCGGTGTTACTGTATAATGCACCATTCCCAGCAGTCACCTCTCCAGTCATCACCCAGACACGTCCCCTGGTGTTACTGTATAATGTCCCATTCCCAGCAGTCGCCTCTCCAGTCATCACCCAGACACATCCCCTGGTGTTACTGTATAATGCCCCAATCCCAGCAGTCACCTCTCCAGTCATCACCCAGACACATCCCCTGATGTTACTGTATAATGACCAATTGCCAGCAGTCACCTCTCCAGTCATCACCCAGACACATCCCCTGGTGTTACTGTATATTGTCCCATTCCCAGCAGTCACCTCTCCAGTCATCACCCAGACACATCCGCTGGTGTTACTGTATAATGTCCCATTCCCAGCAGTCGCCTCTCCAGTCATCACCCAGACACATCCCCTGGTGTTACTGTATAATGTCCAATTGCCAGCAGTCACCTCTCCAGTCATCACCCAGACACATCCCCTGGTGTTACTGTATAATGTCCCATTCCCAGAAGTCACTTCTCCAGTCATCAGCCAGACACATCCCCTGGTGTTACTGTATAATGGCCCATTCCCAGCAGTCACCTCTCCAGTCATCACCCAGACACGTCCCCTGGTGTTACTGTATAATGTCCCATTCCCAGCATTCACCTCTCCAGTCATCACTCAGACACGTCCCCCGGTGTTACTGTATAATGTCCCATTCCCAGCAGTCACCTTTCCAGTCATCACCCAGACACGTCCCCCGGTGTTACTGTATAATGTCCCATTCCCAGCAATCACCTCTCCAGTCATCACCCCTGACACGTCCCCCGGTGTTATTGTATAATGTCCCATTTCCAGCAGTCACCTCTCCAGTCATCACCCAGACACGTCCCCCAATGTTACTGTATAATGTCCCATTCCCAGCAGTCGCCTCTCCAGTCATCACCCAGACACATCTCTCGGTGTTACTGTATAATGTCCCATTCCCAGAAGTCGCCTCTCCAGTCATCACCCAGACACATCCCCCGCTGTTACTGTATAATGCCCCATTCCCAGCAGTCACCTCTCCAGTCATCACCCAGACACGTCCCCTGGTGTTACTGTAAAATGTCCCATTCCCAGCAGTAACCTCTCCAGTCATCACCCAGACACGTCCCCTGGTGTTACTGTAAAATGTCCCATTCCCAGCAGTAACCTCTCCAGTCATCACCCAGACACGTCCCGCTGTGTTACTGTATAATGCCCCATTCCCAGCAGTCACCTCTCCAGTCATCATCCAGACACGTCCCCTGGGGTTACTGTATAATGCCCCATTCCCAGCAGTCACCTCTCCAGTCATCACCCAGACACGTCCCCTGGTGTTACTGTATAAATGCCCCATTCCCAGCAGTCACCTCTCCAGTCATCACCCAGACACATCCCCTGGTGTTACTGTATAATGGCCCTCATTCCGAGTTGATCGGTCGCAAGGCGAATTTAGCAGAGTTACACACGCTAAGCCTACGCCTACTGGGAGTGTATCTTAGCTTCTTAAAATTGCGACCGATGTAATCGCAATATTGCGATTAAAAACTACTTTGCAGTTTCTGAGTAACTTCAACCTTACTCTGCCTGTGCGATCAGTTCAGTGCTTGTCGTTCCTGGTTTGACGTCACAAACACACCCAGCGTTCGCTCAGACACTCCCCCGTTTCTCCAGCCACTCCTGCGTTTTTTCCGGAAACGGTAGCGTTTTCATCCACACGCCCATAAAACGCCGTGTTTCCGCCCAGTAACACCCATTTCCTGTCAATCACATTACGATCGCCGGAGCGATGAAAAAGCCGTGAGTAAAAATACTATCTTCATTGTTAAATTACTTGGCGCAGTCGCAGTGCGAATATTGCGCATGCGTACTAAGCGGATTTTCATTGCGATGCGATGAAAAATACCGAGCGAACGACTCGGAATGAGGGCCAATGTCCCATTCCCAGCAGTCACCTCTCCAGTCATCACCCAGACACGTCCCCTGGTGTTACTGTATAATGTCCCATTCCCAGCATTCACCTCTCCAGTCATGACTCAGACACGTCCCCCGGTGTTACTGTATAATGTCCCATTCCCAGCAGTCACCTTTCCAGTCATCACCCCTGACACGTCCCCCGGTGTTATTGTATAATGTCCCATTCCCAGCAGTCACCTCTCCAGTCATCACCCAGACACGTCCCCCAATGTTACTGTATAATGTCCCATTCCCAGCAGTCGCCTCTCCAGTCATCACCCAGACACATCCCCTGGTGTTACTGTATAATGCCCCATTCCCAGCAGTCACCTCTCCAGTCATCACCCAGACACATCTCTCGGTGTTACTGTATAATGTCCCATTCCCAGCAGTCGCCTCTCCAGTCATCACCCAGACACGTCCCCCGGTGTTACTGTATAATGTCCCATTCCCAGCAGTCACCTCTCCAGTCATCACCCCTGACACGTCCCCCGGTGTTATTGTATAATGTCCCATTCCCAGCAGTCACCTCTCCAGTCATCACCCAGACACGTCCCCCAATGAAACTGTATAATGTCCCATTCCCAGCAGTCGCCTCTCCAGTCATCACCCAGACACATCCCCCGCTGTTACTGTATAATGCCCCATTCCCAGCAGTCACCTCTCCAGTCATCACCCAGACACGTCTCCTTGTGTTACTGCATAATAACCCATTCCCAGCAGTCACCTCTCCAGTCATCACCCAGACACGTCCCCTGGTGTTACTGTAAAATGTCCCATTCCCAGCAGTCACCTCTCCAGTCATCACCCAGACACGTCCCGCTGTGTTACTGTATAATGCCCCATTCCCAGCAGTCACCTCTCCAGTCATCATCCAGACACGTCCCCTGGGGTTACTGTATAATGCCCCATTCCCAGCAGTCACCTCTCCAGTCATCACCCAGACACGTCCCCTGGTGTTACTGTATAAATGCCCCATTCCCAGCAGTCACCTCTCCAGTCATCACCCAGACACATCCCCTGGTGTTACTGTATAATGTCCCATTCCCAGCAGTCGCCTCTCCAGTCACCACACAGACACGTCCCCTGGGGTTACTGTATAATGTCCCATTCCCAGCAGTCACCTCTCCAGTCATCACCCAGACACGTCCCCTGGTGTTACTGTATAATGTCCCATTCCCAGCAGTCGCCTCTCCAGTCATCACCCAGACACATCCCCTGGTGTTACTGTATAATGACCAATTGCCAGCAGTCACCTCTCCAGTCACCACCCAGACACGTCCCATGGTGTTACTGTATAATGGCCCATTCCCAGCAGTCACCTCTCCAGTCATCACCCAGACACATCCCCCGGTGTTACTGTATAATGCCCCATTCCCAGCAGTCACCTCTCCAGTCATCACCCAGACACGTCCCCTGGTGTTACTGCATAATACCCCATTCCCAGCAGTCACCTCTCCAGTCATCACCCAGACACGTCCCCTGGTGTTACTGTATAATGTCCAATTGCCAGCAGTCACCTCTCCAGTCACCACCCAGACACGTCCCCTGGTGTTACTGTATAATGGCCCATTCCCAGCAGTCAGCTCTCCAGTCATCACCCAGACACATCCCCCGCTGTTACTGTATAATACCCCATTCCCAGCAGTCACCGCTCCAGTCATCACACATACACACCCCCTGGTGTTACTGTATAATGCCCCATTTCCAGCAGTCACCTTTCCAGTCATCACCCAGACACGTCCCCCGGTGTTACTGTATAATGTCCCATTCCCAGCAGTCACCTCTCCAGTCATCACACAGACACGTCCCCTGGGGTTACTGTATAATGTCCCATTCCCAGCAGTCACCTCTCCAGTCATCACCCAGACACGTCCCCTGGTGTTACTGTATAATGTCCCATTCCCAGCAGTCACCTCTCCAGTCATCACACAGACACATCCCCTGGTGTTACTGTATAATGTCCCATTCCCAGCAGTCACCTCTCCAGTCATCACCCAGACACGTCCCCCGGTGTTACTGTATAATGTCCAATTCCCAGCAGTCACCTCTCCAGTCATCACCCAGACACGTCCCCCGGTGTTACTGTATAATACCCCATTCCCAGCAGTCACCTCTCCAGTCATCACACAGGACCCCCCCCCCCCCCCCCTGGTGTAACTGTATAATGCCCCATTTCCAGCAGTCACCTCTCCAGTCATCACCCAGACACGTCCCCCGGTGTTACTGTATAATGTCCCATTCCCAGCAGTCGCCTCTCCAGTCATCACCCAGACACATCCCCTGGTGTTACTGTATAATGCCCCATTCCCAGCAGTCACCTCTCCAGTCATCACCCAGACACATCTCTCGGTGTTACTGTATAATGTCCCATTCCCAGCAGTCGCCTCTCCAGTCATCACCCAGACACGTCCCCCGGTGTTACTGTATAATGTCCCATTCCCAGCAGTCACCTCTCCAGTCATCACCCCTGACACGTCCCCCGGTGTTATTGTATAATGTCCCATTCCCAGCAGTCACCTCTCCAGTCATCACCCAGACACGTCCCCCAATGAAACTGTATAATGTCCCATTCCCAGCAGTCGCCTCTCCAGTCATCACCCAGACACATCCCCCGCTGTTACTGTATAATGCCCCATTCCCAGCAGTCACCTCTCCAGTCATCACCCAGACACGTCTCCTTGTGTTACTGCATAATAACCCATTCCCAGCAGTCACCTCTCCAGTCATCACCCAGACACGTCCCCTGGTGTTACTGTAAAATGTCCCATTCCCAGCAGTCACCTCTCCAGTCATCACCCAGACACGTCCCGCTGTGTTACTGTATAATGCCCCATTCCCAGCAGTCACCTCTCCAGTCATCATCCAGACACGTCCCCTGGGGTTACTGTATAATGCCCCATTCCCAGCAGTCACCTCTCCAGTCATCACCCAGACACGTCCCCTGGTGTTACTGTATAAATGCCCCATTCCCAGCAGTCACCTCTCCAGTCATCACCCAGACACATCCCCTGGTGTTACTGTATAATGTCCCATTCCCAGCAGTCGCCTCTCCAGTCACCACACAGACACGTCCCCTGGGGTTACTGTATAATGTCCCATTCCCAGCAGTCACCTCTCCAGTCATCACCCAGACACGTCCCCTGGTGTTACTGTATAATGTCCCATTCCCAGCAGTCGCCTCTCCAGTCATCACCCAGACACATCCCCTGGTGTTACTGTATAATGACCAATTGCCAGCAGTCACCTCTCCAGTCACCACCCAGACACGTCCCATGGTGTTACTGTATAATGGCCCATTCCCAGCAGTCACCTCTCCAGTCATCACCCAGACACATCCCCCGGTGTTACTGTATAATGCCCCATTCCCAGCAGTCACCTCTCCAGTCATCACCCAGACACGTCCCCTGGTGTTACTGCATAATACCCCATTCCCAGCAGTCACCTCTCCAGTCATCACCCAGACACGTCCCCTGGTGTTACTGTATAATGTCCAATTGCCAGCAGTCACCTCTCCAGTCACCACCCAGACACGTCCCCTGGTGTTACTGTATAATGGCCCATTCCCAGCAGTCAGCTCTCCAGTCATCACCCAGACACATCCCCCGCTGTTACTGTATAATACCCCATTCCCAGCAGTCACCGCTCCAGTCATCACACATACACACCCCCTGGTGTTACTGTATAATGCCCCATTTCCAGCAGTCACCTTTCCAGTCATCACCCAGACACGTCCCCCGGTGTTACTGTATAATGTCCCATTCCCAGCAGTCACCTCTCCAGTCATCACACAGACACGTCCCCTGGGGTTACTGTATAATGTCCCATTCCCAGCAGTCACCTCTCCAGTCATCACCCAGACACGTCCCCTGGTGTTACTGTATAATGTCCCATTCCCAGCAGTCACCTCTCCAGTCATCACACAGACACATCCCCTGGTGTTACTGTATAATGTCCCATTCCCAGCAGTCACCTCTCCAGTCATCACCCAGACACGTCCCCCGGTGTTACTGTATAATGTCCAATTCCCAGCAGTCACCTCTCCAGTCATCACCCAGACACGTCCCCCGGTGTTACTGTATAATACCCCATTCCCAGCAGTCACCTCTCCAGTCA
Organism: Pseudophryne corroboree; assembly: GCF_028390025.1. Taxonomy (NCBI): domain Eukaryota; kingdom Metazoa; phylum Chordata; class Amphibia; order Anura; family Myobatrachidae; genus Pseudophryne; species Pseudophryne corroboree. The sequence goes on from NW_026967506.1 coordinate 545,845, forward strand.
TCACACAGGACCCCCCCCCCCCCCCCTGGTGTAACTGTATAATGCCCCATTTCCAGCAGTCACCTCTCCAGTCATCACCCAGACACGTCCCCCGGTGTTACTGTATAATGTCCCATTCCCAGCAGTCACCTCTCCAGTCATCACCCAGACACGTCCCCTGGTGTTACTGTATAATGTCCCATTCCCAGCAGTCGCCTCTCCAGTCATCACCCAGACACATACCCTGGTGTTACTGTATAATACCCCATTCCCAGCAGTCACCTCTCCAGTCATCACACAGACCCCCCCCCCTGGTGTTACTGTATAATGCCCCATTTCCAGCAGTCACCTCTCCAGTCATCACCCAGACACGTCCCCCGGTGTTACTGTATAATGTCCCATTCCCAGCAGTCGCCTCTCCAGTCATCACCCAGACACGTCCCCCGGTGTTACTGTATAATGCCCCATTTCCAGCAGTCACCTCTCCAGTCATCACCCAGACACGTCCCCCGGTGTTACTGTATAATGTCCCATTCCCAGCAGTCACCTCTCCAGTCATCACCCAGACACATCTCTCGGTGTTACTGTATAATGTCCCATTCCCAGCAGTCGCCTCTCCAGTCATCACCCAGACACATACCCTGGTGTTACTGTATAATGTCCAATTGCCAGCAGTCACCTCTCCAGTCACCACCCAGACACGTCCCCAGGTGTTACTGTATAATGTCCCATTCCCAGCAGTTGCCTCTCCAGTCATCCCCCAGACACATCCCCTGGTGTTACTGTATAATGTCCAATTGCCAGCAGTCACCTCTCCAGTCACCACCCAGACACGTCCCCTGGTGTTACTGTATAATGGCCCATTCCCAGCAGTCAGCTCTCCAGTCATCACCCAGACACGTCCCCCGGTGTTACTGTATAATGTCCCATTCCCAGCAGTCACCTCTCCAGTCATCATCCGGACACATCCCCCGGTGTTACTGTATAATGTCCCATTCCCTGCAGTCACCTCTCCAGTCATCATCCAGACACATCCCCTGGTGTTACTGTATAATGTCCCATTCCCAGCAGTCGCCTCTCCAGTCATCACCCAGACACATCCCCTGGTGTTACTGTATACTGTCCAATTGCCAGCAGTCACCTCTCCAGTCATCACCCAGACACATCCCCTGGTGTTACTGTATAATGTCCCATTCCCAGAAGTCACTTCCCCAATCATCAGCCAGACACATCCCCTGGTGTTACTGTATAATGCCCCATTCCCAGCAGTCACCTCTCCAGTCATCACCCAGACACGTCCCCTGGTGTTACTGTATAATGTCCCATTCCCAGCATTCACCTCTCCAGTCATCACTCAGACACGTCCCCCGGTGTTACTGTATAATGTCCCATTCCCAGCAGTCACCTTTCCAGTCATCACCCAGACACGTCCCCCGGTGTTACTGTATAATGTCCCATTCCCAGCAATCACCCCTGACACGTCCCCCGGTGTTATTGTATAATGTCCCATTCCCAGCAGTCACCTCTCCAGTCATCACCCAGACACATCTCTCGGTGTTACTGTATAATGTCCCATTCCCAGCAGTCGCCTCTCCAGTCATCACCCAGACACATCTCTCGGTGTTACTGTATAATGTCCCATTCCCAGCAGTCGCCTCTCCAGTCATCACCCAGACACGTCCCCCGGTGTTACTGTATAATGTCCCATTCCCAGCAGTCACCTCTCCAGTCATCACCCCTGACACGTCCCCCGGTGTTATTGTATAATGTCCCATTCCCAGCAGTCACCTCTCCAGTCATCACCCAGACACGTCCCCCAATGTTACTGTATAATGTCCTATTCCCAGCTGTCGCCTCTCCAGTCATCACCCAGACACATCCCCCGCTGTTACTGTATAATGCCCCATTCCCAGCAGTCACCTCTCCAGTCATCACCCAGACACGTCCCCTTGTGTTACTGCATAATAACCCATTCCCAGCAGTCACCTCTCCAGTCATCACCCAGACACGTCCTCTGGTGTTACTGTAAAATGTCCCATTCCCAGCAGTCACCTCTCCAGTCATCACCCAGACACGTCCCGCTGTGTTACTGTATAATGCCCCATTCCCAGCAGTCACCTCTCCAGTCATCATCCAGACACGTCCCCTGGGGTTACTGTATAATGCCCCATTCCCAGCAGTCACCTCTCCAGTCATCACCCAGACACGTCCCCTGGTGTTACTGTATAAATGCCCCATTCCCAGCAGTCACCTCTCCAGTCATCACCCAGACACGTCCCCTGGTGTTACTGTATAATGCCCCATTCCCAGCAGTCACCTCTCCAGTCATCACCAAGATACGTCCCCCGGTGTTACTGTATAATGTCCAATTCCCAGCAGTCACCTCTCCAGTCATCACACAGACACGTCCCCCGGTGTTACTGTATAATGCCCCATTCCCAGCAGTCACCTCTCCAGTCATCACCCAGACACATCCCCCGGTGTTACTGTATAATGTACCATTCCCAGCAGTCACCTCTCCAGTCATCACCCAGACACGTCCCCCGGTGTTACTGTATAATGCACCATTCCCAGCAGTCGCCTCTCCAGTCATCACCCAGACACGTCCCCTGGGGTTACTGTATAATGTCCCATTCCCAGCAGTCGCCTCTCCAGTCACCACACAGACACGTCCCCTGGGGTTACTGTATAATGTCCCATTCCCAGCAGTCACCTCTCCAGTCATCACCCAGACACATCCCCTGGTGTTACTGTATAATGTCCCATTCCCAGCAGTCGCCTCTCCAGTCATCACCCAGACACATCCCCTGGTGTTACTGTATAATGTCCAATTGCCAGCAGTCACCTCTCCAGTCATCACCCAGACACATCCCCTGGTGTTACTGTATAATGTCCCATTCCCAGCAGTCACCTCTCCAGTCATCACCCAGACACATCTCCTGGTGTTACTGCATAATGCCCCATTCCCAGCAGTCACCTCTCCAGTAATCACCCAGACACATCCCCTGGTGTTACTGTATAATGCCCCATTCCCAGAAGTCACTTCTCCAGTCATCACCCAGACACGTCCCCCGGTGTTACTGTATAATGTCTCATTCCCAGCACTCACCTCTCCAGTCATCAGCCAGACACATCCCCTGGTGTTACTGTATAATGGCCCATTCCCAGCAGTCACCTCTCCAGTCATCACCCAGACACGTCCCCTGGTGTTACTGTATAATGTCCCATTCCCAGCAATCACCTCTCCAGTCATCACCCCTGACACGTCCCCCGGTGTTATTGTATAATGTCCCATTCCCAGCAGTCACCTCTCCAGTCATCACCCAGACACATCTCTCGGTGTTACTGTATAATGTCCCATTCCCAGCAGTCGCCTCTCCAGTCATCACCCAGACACGTCCCCCAATGAAACTGTATAATGTCCCATTCCCAGCAGTCGCCTCTCCAGTCATCACCCAGACACATCCCCCGCTGTTACTGTATAATGCCCCATTCCCAGCAGTCACCTCTCCAGTCATCACCCAGACACGTCTCCTCGTGTTACTGCATAATAACCCATTCCCAGCACTCACCTCTCCAGTCATCAGCCAGACACATCCCCTGGTGTTACTGTATAATGGCCCATTCCCAGCAGTCACCTCTCCAGTCATCACCCAGACACGTCCCCTGGTGTTACTGTAAAATGTCCCATTCCCAGCAGTCACCTCTCCAGTCATCACCCAGACACGTCCCGCTGTGTTACTGTATAATGCCCCATTCCCAGCAGTCACCTCTCCAGTCATCATCCAGACACGTCCCCTGGGGTTACTGTATAATGCCCCATTCCTAGCAGTCACCTCTCCAGTCATCACCCAGACACGTCCCCTGGTGTTACTGTATAAATGCCCCATTCCCAGCAGTCACCTCTCCAGTCATCACCCAGACACATCCCCTGGTGTTACTGTATAATGTCCCATTCCCAGCAGTCACCTCTCCAGTCATCACCCAGACACGTCCCCTGGTGTTACTGTATAATGTCCCATTCCCAGCATTCACCTCTCCAGTCATCACTCAGACAAGTCCCCCGGTTTTACTGTATAATGTCCCATTCCCAGCAGTCACCTTTCCAGTCATCACCCAGACACGTCCCCCGGTGTTACTGTATAATGTCCCATTCCCAGCAATCACCTCTCCAGTCATCACCCCTGACACGTCCCCCGGTGTTATTGTATAATGTCCCATTCCCAGCAGTCACCTCTCCAGTCATCACCCAGACACGTCCCCCAATGTTACTGTATAATGACCCATTCCCAGCAGTCGCCTCTCCAGTCATCACCCAGACACGTCCCCCGGTGTTACTGTATAATGTCCCATTCCAAGCAGTCACCTCTCCAGTCATCACCCCTGACACGTCCCCCGGTGTTATTGTATAATGTCCCATTCCCAGCAGTCACCTCTCCAGTCATCACCCAGACACGTCCCCCAATGAAACTGTATAATGTCCCATTCCCAGCAGTCGCCTCTCCAGTCATCACCCAGACACATCCCCCGCTGTTACTGTATAATGCCCCATTCCCAGCAGTCATCTCTCCAGTCATCACCCAGACACGTCTCCTTGTGTTACTTCATAATAACCCATTCCCAGCAGTCACCTCTCCAGTCATCACCCAGACACGTCCCCTGGTGTTACTGTATAATGCCCCATTCCCAGCAGTCACCTCTCCAGTCATCATCCAGACACGTCCCCTGGGGTTACTGTATAATGCCCCATTCCCAGCAGTCACCTCTCCAGTCATCACCCAGACACGTCCCCTGGTGTTACTGTATAATGCCCCATTCCCAGCAGTCACCTCTCCAGTCATCACCCAGACACATCCCCTGGTGTTACTGTATAATGTCCCATTCCCAGCAGTCGCCTCTCCGGTCACCACACAGACACGTCCCCTGGGGTTACTGTATAATGTCCCATTCCCAGCAGTCACCTCTCCAGTCATCACCCAGACACGTCCCCTGGTGTTACTGTATAATGCCCCATTCCCAGCAGTCACCTCTCCGGTGATCACCCAGACACGTCCCGCTGTGTTACTGTATAATGCCCCATTCCCAGCAGTCACCTCTCCAGTCATCATCCGGACACATCCCCCGGTGTTACTGTATAATGTCCCATCCCAGCAGTCGCCTCTCCAGTCACCACCCAGACACATTTCTCGGTGTTACTGTATAATGTCCCATTCCCAGCAGTCGCCTCTCCAGTCATCACCCAGACACATTTCTCGGTGTTACTGTATAATGTCCCATTCCCAGCAGTCACCTCTCCAGTCATCACCCAGACACGTCCCCTGGTGCTACTGTATAATGTCCCATCCCAGCAGTCGCCTCTCCAGTCACCACCCAGACACATTTCTCGGTGTTACTGTATAATGTCCCATTCCCAGCAGTCACCTCTCCAGTCATCACCCAGACACGTCCCCTGGTGTTACTGTATAATGTCCCATTCCCAGCAGTCGCCTCTCCAGTCATCACACAGACACGTCCCCTGGGGTTACGGTATAATGTCCCATTCCCAGCAGTCACCTCTCCAGTCATCACCCAGACACGTCCCCTGGTGTTACTGTATAATGTCCAATTGCCATCAGTCACCTCTCCAGTCACCACCCAGACACGTCCCCTGGTGTTACTGTATAATGTTCCATTCCCAGCAGTTGCCTCTCCAGTCATCACCCAGACACATCCCCTGGTGTTACTGTATAATGTCCAATTGCCAGCAGTCACCTCTCCAGTCACCACCCAGACACGTCCCATGGTGTTACTTTATAATGGCCCATTCCCAGCAGTCACCTCTCCAGTCATCACCCAGACACATCCTCCGGTGTTACTGTATAATGCCCCATTCCCAGCAGTCACCTCTCCAGTCATCACAAAGACACATCCCCTGGTGTTACTATATAATGTCCCATTCCCAGCAGTCACCTCTCCAGTCATCACCCAGACACGTCCCCTGGTGTTACTGTATAATGCCCCATTCCCAGCAGTCACCTCTCCAGTCATCACCCAGACACGTCCCCCGGTATTACTGTATAATGTCCAATTCCCAGCAGTCACCTCTCCAGTCATCACCCAGACACGTCCCCCGGTGTTACTGTATAATGCCCCATTCCCAGCAGTCACCTCTCCAGTCATCACCCAGACACATCCCCCGGTGTTACTGTATAATGTACCATTCCCAGCAGTCACCTCTCCAGTCATCACCCAGACACGTCCCCCGGTGTTACTGTATAATGCACCATTCCCAGCAGTCACCTCTCCAGTCATCACCCAGACACGTCCCCCGGTGTTACTGTATAATGCACCATTCCCAGCAGTCACCTCTCCAGTCATCACCCAGACACGTCCCCTGGTGTCACTGTATAATGTCCCATTCCCAGCAGTCGCCTCTCCAGTCATCACACAGACACGTCCCCTGGGGTTACTGTATAATGTCCCATTCCCAGCAGTCGCCTCTCCAGTCATCACCCAGACACGTCCCCTGGTGTTACTGTATAATGTCCCATTCCCAGCAGTCGCCTCTCCAGTCATCACCCAGACACATCCCCTGGTGTTACTGTATAATGTCCAATTGCCAGCAGTCACCTCTCCAGTCACCACCCAGACACGTCCCCTGGTGTTACTGTATAATGTCCCATTCCCAGCAGTTGCCTCTCCAGTCATCACCCAGACACATCCCCTGGTGTTACTGTATAATGTCCAATTGCCAGCAGTCACCTCTCCAGTCACCACCCAGACACGTCCCATGGTGTTACTGTATAATGGCCCATTCCCAGCAGTCACCTCTCCAGTCATCACCCAGACACGTCCCCTGGTGTTACTGCATAATAACCCATTCCCAGCAGTCACCTCTCCAGTCATCACCCAGACACGTCCCCTGGTGTTACTGTATAATGCCCCATTCCCAGCAGTCACCTCTCCAGTAATCACCCAGACACGTCCCCTGGTGTTACTGCATAATACCCCATTCCAAGCAGTCACCTCTCCAGTCATCACCCAGACACGTCCCCTGGTGTTACTGTATAATGTCCCATTCCCAGCAGTCACCTCTCCAGTCATCACCCAGACACATCCCCTGGTGTTACTGTATAATGCCCCATACCCAGCAGTCGCCTCTCCAGTCATCACAAAGACACATCCCCTGGTGTTACTGTATAATGCCCCATTCCCAGCAGTCACCTCTCCAGTCATCACCCAGACACGTCCCCTGGTGTTACTGTATAATGTCCCATTCCCAGCATTCACCTCTCCAGTCATCACTCAGACACGTCCCCCGGTGTTACTGTATAATGTCCCATTCCCAGCAGTCACCTTTCCAGTCATCACCCAGACACGTCCCCCGGTGTTACTGTATAATGTCCCATTCCCAGCAATCACCCCTGACACGTCCCCCGGTGTTATTGTATAATGTCCCATTCCCAGCAGTCACCTCTCCAGTCATCACCCAGACCCGTCCCCCAATGTTACTGTATAATGTCCCATTCCCAGCAGTCGCCTCTCCAGTCATCACCCAGACACATCTCTCGGTGTTACTGTATAATGTCCCATTCCCAGCAGTCGCCTCTCCAGTCATCACCCAGACACGTCCCCCGGTGTTACTGTATAATGTCCCATTCCCAGCAGTCACCTCTCCAGTCATCACCCCTGACACGTCCCCCGGTGTTATTGTATAATGTCCCATTCCCAGCAGTCACCTCTCCAGTCATCACCCAGACACGTCCCCCAATGTTACTGTATAATGTCCTATTCCCAGCAGTCGCCTCTCCAGTCATCACCCAGACACATCCCCCGCTGTTACTGTATAATGCCCCATTCCCAGCAGTCACCTCTCCAGTCATCACCCAGACACGTCCCCTTGTGTTACTGCATAATAACCCATTCCCAGCAGTCACCTCTCCAGTCATCACCCAGACACGTCCTCTGGTGTTACTGTAAAATGTCCCATTCCCAGCAGTCACCTCTCCAGTCATCACCCAGACACGTCCCGCTGTGTTACTGTATAATGCCCCATTCCCAGCAGTCACCTCTCCAGTCATCATCCAGACACGTCCCCTGGGGTTACTGTATAATGCCCCATTCCCAGCAGTCACCTCTCCAGTCATCACCCAGACACGTCCCCTGGTGTTACTGTATAAATGCCCCATTCCCAGCAGTCACCTCTCCAGTCATCACCCAGACACGTCCCCTGGTGTTACTGTATAATGCCCCATTCCCAGCAGTCACCTCTCCAGTCATCACCAAGATACGTCCCCCGGTGTTACTGTATAATGTCCAATTCCCAGCAGTCACCTCTCCAGTCATCACACAGACACGTCCCCCGGTGTTACTGTATAATGCCCCATTCCCAGCAGTCACCTCTCCAGTCATCACCCAGACACATCCCCCGGTGTTACTGTATAATGTACCATTCCCAGCAGTCACCTCTCCAGTCATCACCCAGACACGTCCCCCGGTGTTACTGTATAATGCACCATTCCCAGCAGTCGCCTCTCCAGTCATCACCCAGACACGTCCCCTGGGGTTACTGTATAATGTCCCATTCCCAGCAGTCGCCTCTCCAGTCACCACACAGACACGTCCCCTGGGGTTACTGTATAATGTCCCATTCCCAGCAGTCACCTCTCCAGTCATCACCCAGACACATCCCCTGGTGTTACTGTATAATGTCCCATTCCCAGCAGTCGCCTCTCCAGTCATCACCCAGACACATCCCCTGGTGTTACTGTATAATGTCCAATTGCCAGCAGTCACCTCTCCAGTCATCACCCAGACACATCCCCTGGTGTTACTGTATAATGTCCCATTCCCAGCAGTCACCTCTCCAGTCATCACCCAGACACATCTCCTGGTGTTACTGCATAATGCCCCATTCCCAGCAGTCACCTCTCCAGTAATCACCCAGACACATCCCCTGGTGTTACTGTATAATGCCCCATTCCCAGAAGTCACTTCTCCAGTCATCACCCAGACACGTCCCCCGGTGTTACTGTATAATGTCTCATTCCCAGCACTCACCTCTCCAGTCATCAGCCAGACACATCCCCTGGTGTTACTGTATAATGGCCCATTCCCAGCAGTCACCTCTCCAGTCATCACCCAGACACGTCCCCTGGTGTTACTGTATAATGTCCCATTCCCAGCAATCACCTCTCCAGTCATCACCCCTGACACGTCCCCCGGTGTTATTGTATAATGTCCCATTCCCAGCAGTCACCTCTCCAGTCATCACCCAGACACATCTCTCGGTGTTACTGTATTATGTCCCATTCCCAGCAGTCGCCTCTCCAGTCATCACCCAGACACGTCCCCCAATGAAACTGTATAATGTCCCATTCCCAGCAGTCGCCTCTCCAGTCATCACCCAGACACATCCCCCGCTGTTACTGTATAATGCCCCATTCCCAGCAGTCACCTCTCCAGTCATCACCCAGACACGTCTCCTCGTGTTACTGCATAATAACCCATTCCCAGCACTCACCTCTCCAGTCATCAGCCAGACACATCCCCTGGTGTTACTGTATAATGGCCCATTCCCAGCAGTCACCTCTCCAGTCATCACCCAGACACGTCCCCTGGTGTTACTGTAAAATGTCCCATTCCCAGCAGTCACCTCTCCAGTCATCACCCAGACACGTCCCGCTGTGTTACTGTATAATGCCCCATTCCCAGCAGTCACCTCTCCAGTCATCATCCAGACACGTCCCCTGGGGTTACTGTATAATGCCCCATTCCTAGCAGTCACCTCTCCAGTCATCACCCAGACACGTCCCCTGGTGTTACTGTATAAATGCCCCATTCCCAGCAGTCACCTCTCCAGTCATCACCCAGACACATCCCCTGGTGTTACTGTATAATGTCCCATTCCCAGCAGTCACCTCTCCAGTCATCACCCAGACACGTCCCCTGGTGTTACTGTATAATGTCCCATTCCCAGCATTCACCTCTCCAGTCATCACTCAGACAAGTCCCCCGGTTTTACTGTATAATGTCCCATTCCCAGCAGTCACCTTTCCAGTCATCACCCAGACACGTCCCCCGGTGTTACTGTATAATGTCCCATTCCCAGCAATCACCTCTCCAGTCATCACCCCTGACACGTCCCCCGGTGTTATTGTATAATGTCCCATTCCCAGCAGTCACCTCTCCAGTCATCACCCAGACACGTCCCCCAATGTTACTGTATAATGTCCCATTCCCAGCAGTCGCCTCTCCAGTCATCACCCAGACACGTCCCCCGGTGTTACTGTATAATGTCCCATTCCAAGCAGTCACCTCTCCAGTCATCACCCCTGACACGTCCCCCGGTGTTATTGTATAATGTCCCATTCCCAGCAGTCACCTCTCCAGTCATCACCCAGACACGTCCCCCAATGAAACTGTATAATGTCCCATTCCCAGCAGTCGCCTCTCCAGTCATCACCCAGACACATCCCCCGCTGTTACTGTATAATGCCCCATTCCCAGCAGTCATCTCTCCAGTCATCACCCAGACACGTCTCCTTGTGTTACTTCATAATAACCCATTCCCAGCAGTCACCTCTCCAGTCATCACCCAGACACGTCCCCTGGTGTTACTGTATAATGCCCCATTCCCAGCAGTCACCTCTCCAGTCATCATCCAGACACGTCCCCTGGGGTTACTGTATAATGCCCCATTCCCAGCAGTCACCTCTCCAGTCATCACCCAGACACGTCCCCTGGTGTTACTGTATAATGCCCCATTCCCAGCAGTCACCTCTCCAGTCATCACCCAGACACATCCCCTGGTGTTACTGTATAATGTCCCATTCCCAGCAGTCGCCTCTCCGGTCACCACACAGACACGTCCCCTGGGGTTACTGTATAATGTCCCATTCCCAGCAGTCACCTCTCCAGTCATCACCCAGACACGTCCCCTGGTGTTACTGTATAATGCCCCATTCCCAGCAGTCACCTCTCCGGTGATCACCCAGACACGTCCCGCTGTGTTACTGTATAATGCCCCATTCCCAGCAGTCACCTCTCCAGTCATCATCCGGACACATCCCCCGGTGTTACTGTATAATGTCCCATCCCAGCAGTCGCCTCTCCAGTCACCACCCAGACACATTTCTCGGTGTTACTGTATAATGTCCCATTCCCAGCAGTCGCCTCTCCAGTCATCACCCAGACACATTTCTCGGTGTTACTGTATAATGTCCCATTCCCAGCAGTCACCTCTCCAGTCATCACCCAGACACGTCCCCTGGTGCTACTGTATAATGTCCCATCCCAGCAGTCGCCTCTCCAGTCACCACCCAGACACATTTCTCGGTGTTACTGTATAATGTCCCATTCCCAGCAGTCACCTCTCCAGTCATCACCCAGACACGTCCCCTGGTGTTACTGTATAATGTCCCATTCCCAGCAGTCGCCTCTCCAGTCATCACACAGACACGTCCCCTGGGGTTACGGTATAATGTCCCATTCCCAGCAGTCACCTCTCCAGTCATCACCCAGACACGTCCCCTGGTGTTACTGTATAATGTCCAATTGCCATCAGTCACCTCTCCAGTCACCACCCAGACACGTCCCCTGGTGTTACTGTATAATGTTCCATTCCCAGCAGTTGCCTCTCCAGTCATCACCCAGACACATCCCCTGGTGTTACTGTATAATGTCCAATTGCCAGCAGTCACCTCTCCAGTCACCACCCAGACACGTCCCATGGTGTTACTTTATAATGGCCCATTCCCAGCAGTCACCTCTCCAGTCATCACCCAGACACATCCTCCGGTGTTACTGTATAATGCCCCATTCCCAGCAGTCACCTCTCCAGTCATCACAAAGACACATCCCCTGGTGTTACTATATAATGTCCCATTCCCAGCAGTCACCTCTCCAGTCATCACCCAGACACGTCCCCTGGTGTTACTGTATAATGCCCCATTCCCAGCAGTCACCTCTCCAGTCATCACCCAGACACGTCCCCCGGTATTACTGTATAATGTCCAATTCCCAGCAGTCACCTCTCCAGTCATCACCCAGACACGTCCCCTGGTGTTACTGTATAATGTCCAATTCCCAGCAGTCACCTCTCCAGTCATCACCCAGACACGTCCCCTGGTGTTACTGTATAATGCCCCATTCCCAGCAGTCACCTCTCCAGTCATCACCCAGACACGTCCCCTGGTGTCACTGTATAATGTCCCATTCCCAGCAGTCGCCTCTCCAGTCATCACCCAGACACGTCCCCTGGTGTTACTGTATAATGTCCCATTCCCAGCAGTCGCCTCTCCAGTCATCACCCAGACACATCCCCTGGTGTTACTGTATAATGTCCAATTGCCAGCAGTCACCTCTCCAGTCACCACCCAGACACGTCCCCTGGTGTTACTGTATAATGTCCCATTCCCAGCAGTTGCCTCTCCAGTCATCACCCAGACACATCCCCTGGTGTTACTGTATAATGTCCAATTGCCAGCAGTCACCTCTCCAGTCACCACCCAGACACGTCCCATGGTGTTACTGTATAATGGCCCATTCCCAGCAGTCACCTCTCCAGTCATCACCCAGACACATCCCCCGGTGTTACTGTATAATGCCCCATTCCCAGCAGTCACCTCTCCAGTCATCACCCAGACACGTCCCCTGGTGTTACTGCATAATAACCCATTCCCAGCAGTCACCTCTCCAGTCATCACCCAGACACGTCCCCTGGTGTTACTGTATAATGCCCCATTCCCAGCAGTCACCTCTCCAGTAATCACCCAGACACGTCCCCTGGTGTTACTGCATAATACCCCATTCCAAGCAGTCACCTCTCCAGTCATCACCCAGACACGTCCCCTGGTGTTACTGTATAATGTCCCATTCCCAGCAGTCACCTCTCCAGTCATCACCCAGACACATCCCCTGGTGTTACTGTATAATGCCCCATACCCAGCAGTCGCCTCTCCAGTCATCACAAAGACACATCCCCTGGTGTTACTGTATAATGGCCCATTCCCAGCAGTCACCTATCCAGTCATCACCCAGACACGTCCCCTGGTGTTACTGTATAATGTCCCATTCCCAGCAGTCACCTCTCCAGTCATCACCCAGACACGTCCCCCGGTGTTACTGTATAATGTCCCATTCCCAGCAGTCACCTCTCCAGTCATCACCCAGACACGTCCCCTGGTGTTACTGTATAATGTCCCATTCCCAGCAGTCGCCTCTCCAGTCATCACACAGACACGTCCCCTGGGGTTACTGTATAATGTCCCATTCCCAGCAGTCGCCTCTCCAGTCATCACCCAGACACATCCCCTGGTGTTACTGTATAATGTCCAATTGCCAGCAGTCACCTCTCCAGTCATCACCCAGACACATCCCCTGGTGTTACTGTATAATGTCCCATTCCCAGCAGTCACCTCTCCAGTCATCAGCCAGACACATCCCTTGGTGTTACTGTATAATGGCCCATTCCCAGCAGTCACCTATCCAGTCATCACCCAGACACGTCCCCTGGTGTTCCTGTATAATGTCCCATTCCCAGCAGTCACCTCTCCAGTCATCACCCAGACACATCCCCTGATGTTACTGTATAATGTCCCATTCCCAGCAGTCACCTCTCCAGTCATCACCCAGACACATCCCCCGGTGTTACTGTATAATGTCCCATTCCCAGCAGTCACCTCTCCAGTCATCACCCAGACACGTCCCCCGGTGTTACTGTATAATGTCCCATTCCCAGCAGTCACCTCTCCACTCATCACCCCTGACACGTCCCCCCGGTGTTATTGTATAATGTCCCATTCCCAGCAGTCACCTCTCCAGTCATCACCCAGACACGTCCCCCGATGTTACTGTATAATGTCCCATTCCCAGCAGTCACCTCTCCAGTCATCACCCAGACACATCTCTCGGTGTTACTGTATAATGTCCCATTCCCAGCAGTCGCCTCTCCAGTCATCACCCAGACACATACCCTGGTGTTACTGTATAATGTACAATTGCCAGCAGTCACCTCTCCAGTCACCACCCAGACACGTCCCCAGGTGTTACTGTATAATGTCCCATTCCCAGCAGTTGCCTCTCCAGTCATCCCCCAGACACATCCCCCGGTGTTACTGTATAATGTCCCATTCCCAGCAGTCACCTCTCCAGTCATCACCCAGACACATCCCCTGGTGTTACTGTATAATGTCCCATTCCCAGCAGTCACCTCTCCAGTCATCACCCAGACACATCCCCTGGTGTTACTGTATAATGTCCAATTGCCAGCAGTCACCTCTCCAGTCACCACCCAGACACGTCCCCTGGTGTTACTGTATAATGGCCCATTCCCAGCAGTCAGCTCTCCAGTCATCACCCAGACACATCCACCGGTGTTACTGTATAATGCCCCATTCCCAGCAGTCACCTCTCCAGTCATCACCCAGACATGTCCCCCGGTGTTACTGTATAATGTCCCATTCCCAGCAGTCACCTCTCCAGTCATCACCCCTGACACGTCCCTCAGTGTTATTGTATAATGTCCCATTCCCAGCAGTCACCTCTCCAGTCATCACACAGACACATCCCCTGGTGTTACTGTATAATGTCCCATTCCCAGCAGTCACCTCTCCAGTCATCACCCAGACACGTCCCCCGGTGTTACTGTATAATGTCCAATTCCCAGCAGTCACCTCACCAGTCATCACACAGACACACCCCCCTGGTGTTACTGTATAATGCCCCATTCCCAGCAGTCACCTCTCCAGTCATCACCCAGACACGTCCCCCGGTGTTACTGTATAATGTCCCATTCCCAGCAGTCACCTCTCCAGTCATCACACAGACACGTCCCCTGGGGTTACTGTATAATGTCCCATTCCCAGCAGTCACCTCTCCAGTCATCACCCAGACACGTCCACTGGTGTTACTGTATAATGTCCCATTCCCAGCAGTCACCTCTCCAGTCATCACACAGACACATCCCCTGGTGTTACTGTATAATGTCCCATTCCCAGCAGTCGCCTCTCCGGTCACCACACAGACACGTCCCCTGGGGTTACTGTATAATGTCCCATTCCCAGCAGTCACCTCTCCAGTCATCACCCAGACACGTCCCCTGGTGTTACTGTATAATGCCCCATTCCCAGCAGTCACCTCTCCGGTGATCACCCAGACACGTCCCGCTGTGTTACTGTATAATGCCCCATTCCCAGCAGTCACCTCTCCAGTCATCATCCGGACACATCCCCCGGTGTTACTGTATAATGTCCCATCCCAGCAGTCGCCTCTCCAGTCACCACCCAGACACATTTCTCGGTGTTACTGTATAATGTCCCATTCCCAGCAGTCGCCTCTCCAGTCATCACCCAGACACATTTCTCGGTGTTACTGTATAATGTCCCATTCCCAGCAGTCACCTCTCCAGTCATCACCCAGACACGTCCCCTGGTGCTACTGTATAATGTCCCATCCCAGCAGTCGCCTCTCCAGTCACCACCCAGACACATTTCTCGGTGTTACTGTATAATGTCCCATTCCCAGCAGTCACCTCTCCAGTCATCACCCAGACACGTCCCCTGGTGTTACTGTATAATGTCCCATTCCCAGCAGTCGCCTCTCCAGTCATCACACAGACACGTCCCCTGGGGTTACGGTATAATGTCCCATTCCCAGCAGTCACCTCTCCAGTCATCACCCAGACACGTCCCCTGGTGTTACTGTATAATGTCCAATTGCCATCAGTCACCACCCAGACACGTCCCCTGGTGTTACTGTATAATGTTCCATTCCCAGCAGTTGCCTCTCCAGTCATCACCCAGACACATCCCCTGGTGTTACTGTATAATGTCCAATTGCCAGCAGTCACCTCTCCAGTCACCACCCAGACACGTCCCATGGTGTTACTTTATAATGGCCCATTCCCAGCAGTCACCTCTCCAGTCATCACCCAGACACATCCTCCGGTGTTACTGTATAATGCCCCATTCCCAGCAGTCACCTCTCCAGTCATCACCCAGACACGTCCCCTGGTGTTACTGCATAATACCCCATTCCCAGCAGTCACCTCTCCAGTCATCACCCAGACACGTCCCCTGGTGTTACTGTATAATGCCCCATTCCCAGCAGTCACTTCTCTTCATCATCCAGACACGTCCCCTGGGGTTACTGTATAATGCCCCATTCCCAGCAGTCACCTCTCCAGTCATCACCCAGACACGTCCCCTGGTGTTACTGTATAATGCCCCATTCCCAGCAGTCACCTCTCCAGTCATCACAAAGACACATCCCCTGGTGTTACTATATAATGTCCCATTCCCAGCAGTCACCTCTCCAGTCATCACCCAGACACGTCCCCTGGTGTTACTGTATAATGCCCCATTCCCAGCAGTCACCTCTCCAGTCATCACCCAGACACGTCCCCCGGTATTACTGTATAATGTCCAATTCCCAGCAGTCACCTCTCCAGTCATCACCCAGACACGTCCCCTGGTGTTACTGTATAATGCCCCATTCCCAGCAGTCACCTCTCCAGTCATCACCCAGACACATCCCCCGGTGTTACTGTATAATGTACCATTCCCAGCAGTCACCTCTCCAGTCATCACCCAGACACGTCCCCCGGTGTTACTGTATAATGCACCATTCCCAGCAGTCACCTCTCCAGTCATCACCCAGACACGTCCCCCGGTGTTACTGTATAATGCACCATTCCCAGCAGTCACCTCTCCAGTCATCACCCAGACACGTCCCCTGGTGTCACTGTATAATGTCCCATTCCCAGCAGTCGCCTCTCCAGTCATCACACAGACACGTCCCCTGGGGTTACTGTATAATGTCCCATTCCCAGCAGTCGCCTCTCCAGTCATCACCCAGACACGTCCCCTGGTGTTACTGTATAATGTCCCATTCCCAGCAGTCGCCTCTCCAGTCATCACCCAGACACATCCCCTGGTGTTACTGTATAATGTCCAATTGCCAGCAGTCACCTCTCCAGTCACCACCCAGACACGTCCCCTGGTGTTACTGTATAATGTCCCATTCCCAGCAGTTGCCTCTCCAGTCATCACCCAGACACATCCCCTGGTGTTACTGTATAATGTCCAATTGCCAGCAGTCACCTCTCCAGTCACCACCCAGACACGTCCCATGGTGTTACTGTATAATGGCCCATTCCCAGCAGTCACCTCTCCAGTCATCACCCAGACACATCCCCCGGTGTTACTGTATAATGCCCCATTCCCAGCAGTCACCTCTCCAGTCATCACCCAGACACGTCCCCTGGTGTTACTGCATAATAACCCATTCCCAGCAGTCACCTCTCCAGTCATCACCCAGACACGTCCCCTGGTGTTACTGTATAATGCCCCATTCCCAGCAGTCACCTCTCCAGTAATCACCCAGACACGTCCCCTGGTGTTACTGCATAATACCCCATTCCAAGCAGTCACCTCTCCAGTCATCACCCAGACACGTCCCCTGGTGTTACTGTATAATGTCCCATTCCCAGCAGTCACCTCTCCAGTCATCACCCAGACACATCCCCTGGTGTTACTGTATAATGCCCCATACCCAGCAGTCGCCTCTCCAGTCATCACAAAGACACATCCCCTGGTGTTACTGTATAATGGCCCATTCCCAGCAGTCACCTATCCAGTCATCACCCAGACACGTCCCCTGGTGTTACTGTATAATGTCCCATTCCCAGCAGTCACCTCTCCAGTCATCACCCAGACACGTCCCCCGGTGTTACTGTATAATGTCCCATTCCCAGCAGTCACCTCTCCAGTCATCACCCAGACACGTCCCCTGGTGTTACTGTATAATGTCCCATTCCCAGCAGTCGCCTCTCCAGTCATCACACAGACACGTCCCCTGGGGTTACTGTATAATGTCCCATTCCCAGCAGTCGCCTCTCCAGTCATCACCCAGACACATCCCCTGGTGTTACTGTATAATGTCCAATTGCCAGCAGTCACCTCTCCAGTCATCACCCAGACACATCCCCTGGTGTTACTGTATAATGTCCCATTCCCAGCAGTCACCTCTCCAGTCATCAGCCAGACACATCCCCTGGTGTTACTGTATAATGGCCCATTCCCAGCAGTCACCTATCCAGTCATCACCCAGACACGTCCCCTGGTGTTCCTGTATAATGTCCCATTCCCAGCAGTCACCTCTCCAGTCATCACCCAGACACATCCCCTGATGTTACTGTATAATGTCCCATTCCCAGCAGTCACCTCTCCAGTCATCACCCAGACACATCCCCCGGTGTTACTGTATAATGTCCCATTCCCAGCAGTCACCTCTCCAGTCATCACCCAGACACGTCCCCCGGTGTTACTGTATAATGTCCCATTCCCAGCAGTCACCTCTCCACTCATCACCCCTGACACGTCCCCCCGGTGTTATTGTATAATGTCCCATTCCCAGCAGTCACCTCTCCAGTCATCACCCAGACACGTCCCCCGATGTTACTGTATAATGTCCCATTCCCAGCAGTCACCTCTCCAGTCATCACCCAGACACATCTCTCGGTGTTACTGTATAATGTCCCATTCCCAGCAGTCGCCTCTCCAGTCATCACCCAGACACATACCCTGGTGTTACTGTATAATGTACAATTGCCAGCAGTCACCTCTCCAGTCACCACCCAGACACGTCCCCAGGTGTTACTGTATAATGTCCCATTCCCAGCAGTTGCCTCTCCAGTCATCCCCCAGACACATCCCCCGGTGTTACTGTATAATGTCCCATTCCCAGCAGTCACCTCTCCAGTCATCACCCAGACACATCCCCTGGTGTTACTGTATAATGTCCCATTCCCAGCAGTCACCTCTCCAGTCATCACCCAGACACATCCCCTGGTGTTACTGTATAATGTCCAATTGCCAGCAGTCACCTCTCCAGTCACCACCCAGACACGTCCCCTGGTGTTACTGTATAATGGCCCATTCCCAGCAGTCAGCTCTCCAGTCATCACCCAGACACATCCACCGGTGTTACTGTATAATGCCCCATTCCCAGCAGTCACCTCTCCAGTCATCACCCAGACATGTCCCCCGGTGTTACTGTATAATGTCCCATTCCCAGCAGTCACCTCTCCAGTCATCACCCCTGACACGTCCCTCAGTGTTATTGTATAATGTCCCATTCCCAGCAGTCACCTCTCCAGTCATCACACAGACACATCCCCTGGTGTTACTGTATAATGTCCCATTCCCAGCAGTCACCTCTCCAGTCATCACCCAGACACGTCCCCCGGTGTTACTGTATAATGTCCAATTCCCAGCAGTCACCTCACCAGTCATCACACAGACACACCCCCCTGGTGTTACTGTATAATGCCCCATTCCCAGCAGTCACCTCTCCAGTCATCACCCAGACACGTCCCCCGGTGTTACTGTATAATGTCCCATTCCCAGCAGTCACCTCTCCAGTCATCACACAGACACGTCCCCTGGGGTTACTGTATAATGTCCCATTCCCAGCAGTCACCTCTCCAGTCATCACCCAGACACGTCCACTGGTGTTACTGTATAATGTCCCATTCCCAGCAGTCACCTCTCCAGTCATCACACAGACACATCCCCTGGTGTTACTGTATAATGTCCCATTCCCAGCAGTCACCTCTCCGGTCATCACCCAGGCACGTCCCCCGGTGTTACTGTATAATGTCCCATTCCCAGCAGTCACCTCTCCAGTCATCACCCAGACACGTCCCCCGGTGTTACTGTATAATGTCCCATTCCCAGCAGTCACCTCTCCAGTCATCGCACAGACACATCCCCCGGTGTTACTTTATAATGTCCCATTCCCAGCAGTCACCTCTCCAGTCATCACCCAGACACGTCCTTTGGTGTTACTGTATAATGTCCCATTCCCAGCAGTCACCTCTCCAGTCATCACACAGACACGTCCCCTGGGGTTACTGTATAATGTCCCATTCCCAGCAGTCACCTCTCCAGTCATCACCCAGACACGTCCCCCGGTGTTACTGTATAATGTCCCATTCCCAGCAGTCACCTCTCCAGTCACCACCCAGACACGTCCCCCGGTGTTACTGTATAATGTCCCATTCCCAGCAGTCACCTCTCCAGTCATCACCCAGACACGTCCCATGGTGTTACTGTATAATGTCCCATTCCCAGCAGTCACCTCTCCAGTCATCACCCAGACACGTCCCCCGGTGTTACTGTATAATGTCCCATTCCCAGCAGTCACCTCTCCAGTCATCACCCAGACACGTCCCCCCGGTGTTACTGTATAATGTCCCATTCCCAGCAGTCACCTCTCCAGTCATCACCCAGACACGTCCCCCCGGTGTTACTGTATAATGTCCCATTCCCAGCAGTCACCTTTCCAGTCATCACCCAAACACGTCCCCCGGTGTTACTGTATAATGTCCCATTCCCAGCAGTCACCTCTCCAGTCATCGCACAGACACATCCCCCGGTGTTACTGTATAATGTCCCATTCCCAGCAGTCACCTCTCCAGTCATCACCCAGACACGTCCCCCGGTGTTACTGTATAATGTCCCATTCCCAGCAGTCACCTCTCCAGTCATCACCCAGACACGTCCCGCGGTGTTACTGTATAATGTCCCATTTCCAGCAGTCACCTCTCCAGTCATCACACAGAGACATCCCCTGGTGTTACTGTATAATGTCCCATTCCCAGCAGTCACCTCTCCAGTCATGACACAGACACATCCCCCGGTGTTACTGTATAATGTCCCATTCCCAGCAGTCACCTCTCCAGTCATCACCCAGACACATCCCCCGGTGTTACTGTATAATGTCCCATTCCCAGCAGTCACCTCTCCAGTCATCACCCAGACACGTCCCCTGGTGTTACTGCATAATACCCCATTCCCAGCAGTCACCTCTCCAGTCATCACCCAGACACGTCCCCTGGTGTTACTGTATAATGCCCCATTCCCAGCAGTCACTTCTCTTCATCATCCAGACACGTCCCCTGGGGTTACTGTATAATGCCCCATTCCCAGCAGTCACCTCTCCAGTCATCACCCAGACACGTCCCCTGGTGTTACTGTATAATGTCCCATTCCCAGCAGTCACCTCTCCAGTCATCACCCAGACACATCCCCCGGTGTTACTGTATAATGTCCCATTCCCAGCAGTCACCTCTCCAGTCATCACCCAGACACGTCCCCTGGTGTTACTGCATAATACCCCATTCCCAGCAGTCACCTCTCCAGTCATCACCCAGACACGTCCCCTGGTGTTACTGTATAATGCCCCATTCCCAGCAGTCACTTCTCTTCATCATCCAGACACGTCCCCTGGGGTTACTGTATAATGCCCCATTCCCAGCAGTCACCTCTCCAGTCATCACAAAGACACATCCCCTGGTGTTACTATATAATGTCCCATTCCCAGCAGTCACCTCTCCAGTCATCACCCAGACACGTCCCCTGGTGTTACTGTATAATGCCCCATTCCCAGCAGTCACCTCTCCAGTCATCACCCAGACACGTCCCCCGGTATTACTGTATAATGCCCCATTCCCAGCAGTCACCTCTCCAGTCATCACCCAGACACATCCCCCGGTGTTACTGTATAATGTACCATTCCCAGCAGTCACCTCTCCAGTCATCACCCAGACACGTCCCCCGGTGTTACTGTATAATGCACCATTCCCAGCAGTCACCTCTCCAGTCATCACCCAGACACGTCCCCTGGTGTTACTGTATAATGCCCCATTCCCAGCAGTCACTTCTCTTCATCATCCAGACACGTCCCCTGGGGTTACTGTATAATGCCCCATTCCCAGCAGTCACCTCTCCAGTCATCACCCAGACACGTCCCCTGGTGTTACTGTATAATGCCCCATTCCCAGCAGTCACCTCTCCAGTCATCACAAAGACACATCCCCTGGTGTTACTATATAATGTCCCATTCCCAGCAGTCACCTCTCCAGTCATCACCCAGACACGTCCGCTGGTGTTACTGTATAATGCCCCATTCCCAGCAGTCACCTCTCCAGTCATCACCCAGACACGTCCCCCGGTATTACTGTATAATGCCCCATTCCCAGCAGTCACCTCTCCAGTCATCACCCAGACACATCCCCCGGTGTTACTGTATAATGTACCATTCCCAGCAGTCACCTCTCCAGTCATCACCCAGACACGTCCCCCGGTGTTACTGTATAATGCACCATTCCCAGCAGTCACCTCTCCAGTCATCACCCAGACACGTCCCCCGGTGTTACTGTATAATGCACCATTCCCAGCAGTCACCTCTCCAGTCATCACCCAGACATGTCCCCTGGTGTCACTGTATAATGTCCCATTCCCAGCAGTCGCCTCTCCAGTCATCACACAGACACGTCCCCTGGGGTTACTGTATAATGTCCCATTCCCAGCAGTCGCCTCTCCAGTCATCACCCAGACACGTCCCCTGGTGTTACTGTATAATGTCCCATTCCCAGCAGTCGCCTCTCCAGTCATCACCCAGACACATCCCCTGGTGTTACTGTATAATGTCCAATTGCCAGCAGTCACCTCTCCAGTCACCACCCAGACACGTCCCCTGGTGTTACTGTATAATGTCCCATTCCCAGCAGTTGCCTCTCCAGTCATCACCCAGACACATCCCCTGGTGTTACTGTATAATGTCCAATTGCCAGCAGTCACCTCTCCAGTCACCACCCAGACACGTCCCATGGTGTTACTGTATAATGGCCCATTCCCAGCAGTCACCTCTCCAGTCATCACCCAGACACATCCCCCGGTGTTACTGTATAATGCCCCATTCCCAGCAGTCACCTCTCCAGTCATCACCCAGACACGTCCCCTGGTGTTACTGCATAATAACCCATTCCCAGCAGTCACCTCTCCAGTCATCACCCAGACACGTCCCCTGGTGTTACTGTATAATGCCCCATTCCCAGCAGTCACCTCTCCAGTAATCACCCAGACACGTCCCCTGGTGTTACTGCATAATACCCCATTCCAAGCAGTCACCTCTCCAGTCATCACCCAGACACGTCCCCTGGTGTTACTGTATAATGTCCCATTCCCAGCAGTCACCTCTCCAGTCATCACCCAGACACATCCCCTGGTGTTACTGTATAATGCCCCATACCCAGCAGTCGCCTCTCCAGTCATCACAAAGACACATCCCCTGGTGTTACTGTATAATGGCCCATTCCCAGCAGTCACCTATCCAGTCATCACCCAGACACGTCCCCTGGTGTTACTGTATAATGTCCCATTCCCAGCAGTCACCTCTCCAGTCATCACCCAGACACGTCCCCCGGTGTTACTGTATAATGTCCCATTCCCAGCAGTCACCTCTCCAGTCATCACCCAGACACGTCCCCTGGTGTTACTGTATAATGTCCCATTCCCAGCAGTCGCCTCTCCAGTCATCACACAGACACGTCCCCTGGGGTTACTGTATAATGTCCCATTCCCAGCAGTCGCCTCTCCAGTCATCACCCAGACACATCCCCTGGTGTTACTGTATAATGTCCAATTGCCAGCAGTCACCTCTCCAGTCATCACCCAGACACATCCCCTGGTGTTACTGTATAATGTCCCATTCCCAGCAGTCACCTCTCCAGTCATCAGCCAGACACATCCCCTGGTGTTACTGTATAATGGCCCATTCCCAGCAGTCACCTATCCAGTCATCACCCAGACACGTCCCCTGGTGTTACTGTATAATGTCCCATTCCCAGCAGTCACCTCTCCAGTCATCACCCAGACACATCCCCTGATGTTACTGTATAATGTCCCATTCCCAGCAGTCACCTCTCCAGTCATCACCCAGACACATCCCCCGGTGTTACTGTATAATGTCCCATTCCCAGCAGTCACCTCTCCAGTCATCACCCAGACACGTCCCCCGGTGTTACTGTATAATGTCCCATTCCCAGCAGTCACCTCTCCACTCATCACCCCTGACACGTCCCCCCGGTGTTATTGTATAATGTCCCATTCCCAGCAGTCACCTCTCCAGTCATCACCCAGACACGTCCCCCGATGTTACTGTATAATGTCCCATTCCCAGCAGTCACCTCTCCAGTCATCACCCAGACACATCTCTCGGTGTTACTGTATAATGTCCCATTCCCAGCAGTCACCTCTCCAGTCATCACCCAGACACATACCCTGGTGTTACTGTATAATGTACAATTGCCAGCAGTCACCTCTCCAGTCACCACCCAGACACGTCCCCAGGTGTTACTGTATAATGTCCCATTCCCAGCAGTTGCCTCTCCAGTCATCCCCCAGACACATCCCCTGGTGTTACTGTATAATGTCCAATTGCCAGCAGTCACCTCTCCAGTCACCACCCAGACACGTCCCCTGGTGTTACTGTATAATGGCCCATTCCCAGCAGTCAGCTCTCCAGTCATCACCCAGACACATCCACCGGTGTTACTGTATAATGCCCCATTCCCAGCAGTCACCTCTCCAGTCATCACCCAGACATGTCCCCCGGTGTTACTGTATAATGTCCCATTCCCAGCAGTCACCTCTCCAGTCATCACCCCTGACACGTCCCTCAGTGTTATTGTATAATGTCCCATTCCCAGCAGTCACCTCTCCAGTCATCACACAGACACATCCCCTGGTGTTACTGTATAATGTCCCATTCCCAGCAGTCACCTCTCCAGTCATCACCCAGACACGTCCCCCGGTGTTACTGTATAATGTCCAATTCCCAGCAGTCACCTCACCAGTCATCACACAGACACCCCCCCCTGGTGTTACTGTATAATGCCCCATTCCCAGCAGTCACCTCTCCAGTCATCACCCAGACACGTCCCCCGGTGTTACTGTATAATGTCCCATTCCCAGCAGTCACCTCTCCAGTCATCACCCAGACACGTCCCCTGGTGTTACTGCATAATACCCCATTCCCAGCAGTCACCTCTCCAGTCATCACCCAGACACGTCCCCTGGTGTTACTGTATAATGCCCCATTCCCAGCAGTCACTTCTCTTCATCATCCAGACACGTCCCCTGGGGTTACTGTATAATGCCCCATTCCCAGCAGTCACCTCTCCAGTCATCACCCAGACACGTCCCCTGGTGTTACTGTATAATGCCCCATTCCCAGCAGTCACCTCTCCAGTCTTCACAAAGACACATCCCCTGGTGTTACTATATAATGTCCCATTCCCAGCAGTCACCTCTCCAGTCATCACCCAGACACGTCCCCTGGTGTTACTGTATAATGCCCCATTCCCAGCAGTCACCTCTCCAGTCATCACCCAGACACGTCCCCCGGTATTACTGTATAATGCCCCATTCCCAGCAGTCACCTCTCCAGTCATCACCCAGACACATCCCCCGGTGTTACTGTATAATGTACCATTCCCAGCAGTCACCTCTCCAGTCATCACCCAGACACGTCCCCCGGTGTTACTGTATAATGCACCATTCCCAGCAGTCACCTCTCCAGTCATCACCCAGACACGTCCCCCGGTGTTACTGTATAATGCACCATTCCCAGCAGTCACCTCTCCAGTCATCACCCAGACACGTCCCCTGGTGTCACTGTATAATGTCCCATTCCCAGCAGTCGCCTCTCCAGTCATCACACAGACACGTCCCCTGGGGTTACTGTATAATGTCCCATTCCCAGCAGTCGCCTCTCCAGTCATCACCCAGACACGTCCCCTGGTGTTACTGTATAATGTCCCATTCCCAGCAGTCGCCTCTCCAGTCATCACCCAGACACATCCCCTGGTGTTACTGTATAATGTCCAATTGCCAGCAGTCACCTCTCCAGTCACCACCCAGACACGTCCCCTGGTGTTACTGTATAATGTCCCATTCCCAGCAGTTGCCTCTCCAGTCATCACCCAGACACATCCCCTGGTGTTACTGTATAATGTCCAATTGCCAGCAGTCACCTCTCCAGTCACCACCCAGACACGTCCCATGGTGTTACTGTATAATGGCCCATTCCCAGCAGTCACCTCTCCAGTCATCACCCAGACACATCCCCCGGTGTTACTGTATAATGCCCCATTCCCAGCAGTCACCTCTCCAGTCATCACCCAGACACGTCCCCTGGTGTTACTGCATAATAACCCATTCCCAGCAGTCACCTCTCCAGTCATCACCCAGACACGTCCCCTGGTGTTACTGTATAATGCCCCATTCCCAGCAGTCACCTCTCCAGTAATCACCCAGACACGTCCCCTGGTGTTACTGCATAATACCCCATTCCAATCAGTCACCTCTCCAGTCATCACCCAGACACGTCCCCTGGTGTTACTGTATAATGTCCCATTCCCAGCAGTCACCTCTCCAGTCATCACCCAGACACATCCCCTGGTGTTACTGTATAATGCCCCATACCCAGCAGTCGCCTCTCCAGTCATCACAAAGACACATCCCCTGGTGTTACTGTATAATGGCCCATTCCCAGCAGTCACCTATCCAGTCATCACCCAGACACGTCCCCTGGTGTTACTGTATAATGTCCCATTCCCAGCAGTCACCTCTCCAGTCATCACCCAGACACGTCCCCCGGTGTTACTGTATAATGTCCCATTCCCAGCAGTCACCTCTCCAGTCATCACCCAGACACGTCCCCTGGTGTTACTGTATAATGTCCCATTCCCAGCAGTCGCCTCTCCAGTCATCACACAGACACGTCCCCTGGGGTTACTGTATAATGTCCCATTCCCAGCAGTCGCCTCTCCAGTCATCACCCAGACACATCCCCTGGTGTTACTGTATAATGTCCAATTGCCAGCAGTCACCACTCCAGTCATCACCCAGACACATCCCCTGGTGTTACTGTATAATGTCCCATTCCCAGCAGTCACCTCTCCAGTCATCAGCCAGACACATCCCCTGGTGTTACTGTATAATGGCCCATTCCCAGCAGTCACCTATCCAGTCATCACCCAGACACGTCCCCTGGTGTTACTGTATAATGTCCCATTCCCAGCAGTCACCTCTCCAGTCATCACCCAGACACATCCCCTGATGTTACTGTATAATGTCCCATTCCCAGCAGTCACCTCTCCAGTCATCACCCAGACACATCCCCCGGTGTTACTGTATAATGTCCCATTCCCAGCAGTCACCTCTCCAGTCATCACCCAGACACGTCCCCCGGTGTTACTGTATAATGTCCCATTCCCAGCAGTCACCTCTCCACTCATCACCCCTGACACGTCCCCCCGGTGTTATTGTATAATGTCCCATTCCCAGCAGTCACCTCTCCAGTCATCACCCAGACACGTCCCCCGATGTTACTGTATAATGTCCCATTCCCAGCAGTCACCTCTCCAGTCATCACCCAGACACATCTCTCGGTGTTACTGTATAATGTCCCATTCCCAGCAGTCGCCTCTCCAGTCATCACCCAGACACATACCCTGGTGTTACTGTATAATGTACAATTGCCAGCAGTCACCTCTCCAGTCACCACCCAGACACGTCCCCAGGTGTTACTGTATAATGTCCCATTCCCAGCAGTTGCCTCTCCAGTCATCCCCCAGACACATCCCCTGGTGTTACTGTATAATGTCCAATTGCCAGCAGTCACCTCTCCAGTCACCACCCAGACACGTCCCCTGGTGTTACTGTATAATGGCCCATTCCCAGCAGTCAGCTCTCCAGTCATCACCCAGACACGTCCACCGGTGTTACTGTATAATGCCCCATTCCCAGCAGTCACCTCTCCAGTCATCACCCAGACATGTCCCCCGGTGTTACTGTATAATGTCCCATTCCCAGCAGTCACCTCTCCAGTCATCACCCCTGACACGTCCCTCAGTGTTATTGTATAATGTCCCATTCCCAGCAGTCACCTCTCCAGTCATCACCCAGACACGTCCCCCGGTGTTACTGTATAATGTCCAATTCCCAGCAGTCACCTCACCAGTCATCACACAGACACCCCCCCCTGGTGTTACTGTATAATGCCCCATTCCCAGCAGTCACCTCTCCAGTCATCACCCAGACACGTCCCCCGGTGTTACTGTATAATGTCCCATTCCCAGCAGTCACCTCTCCAGTCATCACACAGACACGTCCCCTGGGGTTACTGTATAATGTCCCATTCCCAGCAGTCACCTCTCCAGTCATCACCCAGACACGTCCACTGGTGTTACTGTATAATGTCCCATTCCCAGCAGTCACCTCTCCAGTCATCACACAGACACATCCCCTGGTGTTACTGTATAATGTCCCATTCCCAGCAGTCACCTCTCCAGTCATCACCCAGGCACGTCCCCCGGTGTTACTGTATAATGTCCCATTCCCAGCAGTCACCTCTCCAGTCATCACCCAGACACGTCCCCCGGTGTTACTGTATAATGTCCCATTCCCAGCAGTCACCTCTCCAGTCATCGCACAGACACATCCCCCGGTGTTACTTTATAATGTCCCATTCCCAGCAGTCACCTCTCCAGTCATCACCCAGACACGTCCTTTGGTGTTACTGTATAATGTCCCATTCACAGCAGTCACCTCTCCAGTCATCACCCAGACACGTCCCCCGGTGTTACTGTATAATGTCCCATTCCCAGCAGTCACCTCTCCAGTCATCGCACAGACACATCCCCCGGTGTTACTTTATAATGTCCCATTCCCAGCAGTCACCTCTCCAGTCATCACCCAGACACGTCCTTTGGTGTTACTGTATAATGTCCCATTCCCAGCAGTCACCTCTCCAGTCATCACCCAGACACGTCCCCCGGTGTTACTGTATAATGTCCCATTCCCAGCAGTCACCTCTCCAGTCATCACACAGACATGTCCCCTGGGGTTACTGTATAATGTCCCATTCCCAGCAGTCACCTCTCCAGTCATCACCCAGACACGTCCCCCGGTGTTACTGTATAATGTCCCATTCCCAGCAGTCACCTCTCCAGTCATCACCCAGACACGTCCCCCGGTGTTACTGTATAATGTCCCATTCCCAGCAGTCACCTCTCCAGTCATCACCCAGACACGTCCCCCGGTGTTACTGTATAATGTCCCATTCCCAGCAGTCACCTCTCCAGTCATCACCCAGACACGTCCCCCGGTGTTACTGTATAATGTCCCATTCCCAGCAGTCACCTCTCCAGTCATCACCCAGACACGTCCCCCCGGTGTTACTGTATAATGTCCCATTCCCAGCAGTCACCTCTCCAGTCATCACCCAGACACGTCCCCCCGGTGTTACTGTATAATGTCCCATTCCCAGCAGTCACCTTTCCAGTCATCACCCAAACACGTCCCCCGGTGTTACTGTATAATGTCCCATTCCCAGCAGTCACCTCTCCAGTCATCGCACAGACACATCCCCCGGTGTTACTGTATAATGTCCCATTCCCAGCAGTCACCTCTCCAGTCATCACCCAGACACGTCCCCCGGTGTTACTGTATAATGTCCCATTCCCAGCAGTCACCTCTCCAGTCATCACCCAGACACGTCCCGCGGTGTTACTGTATAATGTCCCATTTCCAGCAGTCACCTCTCCAGTCATCACCCAGACACGTCCCCTGGTGTTACTGCATAATAACCCATTCCCAGCAGTCACCTCTCCAGTCATCACCCAGACACGTCCCCTGGTGTTACTGTATAATGTCCCATTCCCAGCAGTCACCTCTCCAGTCATCACCCAGACACATCCCCCGGTGTTACTGTATAATGTCCCATTCCCAGCAGTCACCTCTCCAGTCATCACACAGACACATCCCCCGGTGTTACTGTATAATGTCCCATTCCCAGCAGTCACCTCTCCAGTCATCACCCAGACACATCCCCCGGTGTTACTGTATAATGTCCCATTCCCAGCAGTCACCTCTCCAGTCATCACCCAGACACGTCCCCCGGTGTTACTGTATAATGTCCTATTCCCAGCAGTCACCTCTCCAGTCATCACACAGACACGTCCCCTAGTGTTACTGTATAATGCCCCAATCCCAGCAGTCACCTCTCCAGTCATCACCCAGACACATCCCCGGTATTACTGTATAATGTCCCATTCCCAGCAGTCACCTCTCCAGTCATCACCCAGACATGTCCCCCGATGTTACTGTATAATGCCCCATTCCCAGCAGTCACCTCTCCAGTCATCACCCGGACACTTCCCCTGGTGTTACTGTATAATGCCCCATTCCCAGCAGTCACCTCTCCAGTCATCACACAGACACATCCCCTGGTGTTACTGTATAATGTCCCATTCCCAGCAGTCACCTCTCCAGTAATCACCCAGACATGTCCCCCGGTGTTACTGTATATTGCCCCATTCCCAGCAGTCGCCTCTCCAGTCATCACCTAGACACGTCCCCTGGTGTTACTGTATAATGTCCCATTCCCAGCAGTCACCTCTCCAGTCATCACCCAGACACATCTCCTGGAGTTACTGTATAATGTCCCATTCCCAGCAGTCACCTCTCCAGTCATCACCCAGACACATCCCCTGGTGTTACTGTATAATGTCCCATTCCCAGCAGTCACCTCTCCAGTCATCACCCAGACACGTCCCCTGGTGTTACTGTATAATGCCCCATTCCCAGCAGTCACCTCTCCAGTCACCACCCAGACACGTCCCCTGGTGTTACTGTATAATGGTCCATTCCCAGCAGTCTCCAGTCATCACCCAGACACGTCCCCTGGTGTTACTGTATAATGCCCCATTACCAGCTGTCACCTCTCCAGTCATCACCCAGCACCTTACTGAGTCTCTCCCAGTTCATCTAGGTGCACATGGCGGTTACTCTGGTTATTAGCTGGCGGTCATTATAATGCGACTCCGTCTAGCTACAGCCTCATGTCCAGCATGGCTCATTCCGTGTCAAAGCAACACAATTTTTGTAAAAATGTTAGCTCACAGCTCAGTCTGATCAAATTTGTATATGGAGATTATATATGCAGCCTAAGAAAAAACGAGATTTATGGTAAGAACTTACCTTTGTTAAATCTCTTTCTGGGAGGTACACTGGCCTCCACAAGGATAGACAATGGGGTGTAGAGTAGGGTCTTGATCCGAGGCACCAACAGGCTCAAGAGCTTTGCCTGTTCCCAAGATGCATAGCGCCGCCTCCTCTATAACCCCGCCTCCCAGCACAGGAGCTCAGTTTAGTTAACCAGCCCAATGCAGTAATAGGAAAAGAGACGACAACGGTTAGTAGCCACATACACCACATTCTCACAACAGGAGAAGTGTCAGCGGCTAATGTCATACCAACCCAAAGAAGCTAAGTGCGTCAGGGTGGGCGCCTTGTGGAGCCCAGTGTACCTCGCAGAAAGAGTTTTAACAAAGGTAAGTTCTTACCATAAAACTCGTTTTCTGCTGCGGGGTACACTGGGCTCCACAAGTCTGGACAATGGGGATGTCCTAAAGCAGTTCCTTATGGGAGAGGACGCACTGTAGCGGGCACAAGAACCCGGCGTCCAAAGGAAGCATCCTGGGAAGAAGCAGTATCGAAGGCATAGAACCTTATGAACGTGTTCCCGGAGGAACAACTTGCACAATTGTTCAAGGTTTGCACCACGGCAGGCCGCCCAAGAAGGTCCAACGGACCGAGTAGAATGGGCCGTAATGTGAGCAGGAGCTGACAGACCAGCCCTCACATAAGCATGTGCAATCACCATTCTAATCTATCTGGCCAAAGTCTGCTTGTGAGCAGGCCAGCCACGTTTGTGAAATCCAAACAGAACAAAGAGAGAATCAGATTTCCTAATAGAAGCAGTTCTCTTTACATAGATACGGAGAGCCCGTACCACATCCAAAGACCGCTCTTTGGGAGACAAATCAGGAGAGCCAAGTGCCGGAACCACAAACTCCTGATTAAGGTGGAATGAAGAAACCACCTTAGGTAAATATCCGGGACGAGTCCTAAGAACCGCCCGACCACGGTGAAAATAAGATTTTAAACCTACCGGTTAATCTTTTTCTCCTAGTCCGTAGAGGATGCTGGGGACTCCATAAGGACCATGGGGTATAGACGGGCTCCGCAGGAGACCTGGGAACTATAAAGACTTTAGATGGGTGTGCACTGTCTCCCCTCATCTATGCCCCTCCTCCAGACCTCAGTTAGAGAATTGTGCCCAGAGGAGACGGACAGTACGAGGAAGGATTTTTGTTAATCTAAGGGCAAGATTCATACCAGTCCACACCATCCACACCGTACAACTTGGAACATACGAACCAGTTAACAGTATGAAACAAAACAGAATCAGCCCGAGACTGATCAAAACTGTAACATAATCCTTATGTAAGCAACAACTATATACAAGTCTTGCAGAAGTAGTCCGCACTGGGACGGGCGCCCAGCATCCTCTACGGACTAGGAGAAAAAGATTTACCAGTAGGTTTAAAATCTTATTTTCTCTTACGTCCTAGAGGATGCTGGGGACTCCGTAAGGACAATGGGGATTATAGCAAAGCTCCAGACCGGGCGGGAGAGTGCGGATAACTCTGCAGCACCGATTGAGCAAACAGGAGGTCCTCCTCAGCCAGGGTATCAAACTTGTAGAATTTAGCAAAAGTGTTTGAACCCGACCAAGTCGCCGCTCGGCAAAGCTGTAATTCCGAGACGCCTCGGGCAGCCGCCAAGTAGAACCCACCTTCCTAGTGGAGTGGGCCTTTACCGAATTTGGTAACGACAATCCAGCCGTAGAATGAGCCTGCTGAATCGTGTTACAGATCCAGCGAGCAATAGTCTGCTTAGAAGCAGGAGCTCCAACCTTGTTAGCTGCATACAGGACAAACAGTGCCTCTGTTTTCCTAACCCTAGCCGTCCTGGCTACATAAATCTTTAAGGCCCTGACTACATCAAGGGACTTGGAATCCTCCAAGTCTCCCGTAGCCACAGGCACCACAATAGGTTGGTTCATATGAAAAGATGAAACCACCTTAGGCAAAAATTGAGGGCGAGTCCTCAATTCTGCTCTATCCACATGGAAAATCAGATAGGGGCTCTTGTGAGACAAAGCTGCCAATTCGGACACCCACCTTGCAGATGTCAAGGCCAACAACATGACCACCTTTCAAGTGAGAAATTTTAAGTCAACTGTTTGAAGAGGCTCAAACCAGTGAGGATTTTAGGAACTGTAACACCACGTTAAGGTCCCATGGTGCCACTGGGGGCACAAAAGGAGGCTGGATATGCAGCACTCCCTTTACAAAAGTCTGGACCTCTGGGAGAGAAGCCAATTTCTTCTGAAAGAAAATTGATAGGGCAGAAATCTGTACCTTAATGGAGCCTAACTTTAGGCCCATATCCACTCCTGTCTGTAGAAAATGGAGAAAACGGCCCAGATGGAAATCTTCTGTAGGAGCATTCTTGGCTTCACACCAAGAAACATACTTCCGCCATATACGGTGATAATGTTTCGCCGTCAGCTCCTTCCTAGTCTTTATCAGAGTAGGGATGACTTCCTCCGGAATACCTTTCCCCGCTAGGATTTTGTGTTCAACCGACATGCCGTCAAACGTAACCGCGGTAAGTCTTGGAACACGCAGGGCCCCTGCTGCAACAGGTCTTCCCTGAGAGGAAGAGGCCACGGATCTTCTGTGAGCATTTCCCGAAGATCTGAATACCAGGCCCTTCGAGGCCAATCTGGAACAATGAGTATTGTCTGCACTCTTTTCCGTCTTATGATTCTCAGTATTTTTGAGATGAGCGGAAGAGGAGGAAACACATTGGGGGTAATTCCAAGTTGATCGCAGCAGGAAATGTTTTAGCAGTTGGGTAAAACCATGTGCACTGCAGGGGAGGCAGATATAACATGTGCAGAGAGAGTTAGATTTGGGTGGGTTATTTTGTTTCTGTGCAGGGTAAATACTGGCTGCTTTATTTTTACACAGCAATTTAGATTGCAGATTGAACTCACCCCACCCAAATCTAACTCTCTCTGCACATGTTATATCTGCCCCCCCCTGCAGTGCACATGGTTTTGCCAAACTGCTAAAAAATTTCCTGCTGCGATCAACTTGGAATTACCCCCATAGACCGACTGAAACACCCATGGCCCTTGACCTGACACAATACCTCCGAAGCTTCTTGTTGAGGCGTGACGCCATCATGTCTATTTGCGGACGTCCCCAATGACTTGTTATCTCTGCAAAAACTTTCTGATGCAGTCCTCACTCTCCTGGATGGAGATCGTGTCTGCTGAGGAAGTCTGCTTCCCAGTTGTCCACTCCCGGAATGAAGACTGCTGACAGAGCGCTTATGTGATTTTCCGCCCAGCGAAGAATCCTGGTGGCTTCCGCCAATTGCCACTCTGCTCCTTGTCCCGCCTTGGTGGTTTACATGAGCCACGGCTGTAACGTTGTCTGATTGAATCAGAACCGGTAGGTCGCGAAGAAGATTCTCCACTTGTCATAGGCCGTTGTATATGGCCCTTAATTCCAGTACATTGATGTGTAGACAAGCCTCCTGGCTTGACCATATCCCCTGAAAGTTTCTTCCTTGTGTGACTGTACCCCATCCTCGGAGGCTCGCGTCCGTGGTCACCAGAACCCAGTCTTGAATGCCGAACCTGCGACCCTCTAGAAGGTGAGCACTCTGCAGCCACCACAGGAGAGACACCCTGGCCCTGGGGGACAGGCTTATTTTCTGATGTATTTGTAGATGGGACCCCGACCACTTGTCCAGAAGGTCCCACTGAAACGTCCTCGCATGGAACCTGCTGAAGGGGATGGCCTCGTAGGTCGCCACCATTTTTCCCTGTACTCGAGTGCATTGATGGACTGACACTCTTTTTGGTTTTAGCAGCTCTCTGACCATGTTCTGGAGTTCCTGGGCTTTTTCCATCGGGAGAAAAAACCTCTTCTGTTCTGTGTCCAGAATCATGCCTAAGAATGATAGCCGAGTCGTTGGAATCAACTGTGACTTTGGTAGATTTAGAATCCAGTCATGTTGCTGCAGCACTCTTTGGGAGAGCGACACGCTTTGTAGAAACTGTTCTCTCAATCTCGCTTTTATCAGGAGATCATCCAAGTATGGGATAATTGTGACTCCATGCTTGCGCAGGAGCACCATCATTTCCCCATTACCTTGGCGAAAATCCTCGGGGCCGTGGAAAGCCCAAACGGCAACGTCTGAAACTGGTAATGACAGTCCTGTACAGCGAATCTCAGGTACGCCTGATGAGGGGGATATATGGGGACATGAAGGTATGCATCCTTTATGTCCAGTGACACCATAAAATCCCCCCCTTCCAGACTGGAGATCACTGCCCGGAGCGCTTCCATCTTGAATTTTAACTTTTTCAAGTACAGGTTTAGGGATTTTAGATCAGAATGGGTCTGACCGAACCATCCGGTTTCGGGACCACAAACAGGGTTGATTAGTACCCTTTTCCCTGTTGGACTAGGGGAACCTTGATAATCACTTACTGTTGACACAGTTTTTGAATTGCAGCTAAAACTATTTCCCTCTCTGGGGGAGAAGCTGGTAAAGACGACTTGAAAAATCGGCAAGGAGGCACCCCTTCGAATTCCAGTTTGTAGCCTTGGGATACAATTTCCATTGCCCAAGGATCCACGTCTGACAGAACCCAGACCTGGCTGAAGAGTCGAAGACGTGCCCCCACCGGTGCGGACTCCCTCAGTGGAGCCCCAGCGTCATGCGGTGGATTTAGTAGAAGCCGGGGAGGACTTCTGCTCCTGGGAACTAGCCGGAGCAGGTGTTCTCTTCCCTCTACCCTTACCTCTGGCGAGGAAGGAAGAGTCCCGACCTCTTCTGGACTTATGCGACCGAAAGGACTGCATCTGATATTGTGGCGTTTTCTTTTGCTGTGGGAAGAACATAAGGTAAAAAAGAAGATTTACCCGCGGCAGCTGTGGAAACCAGGTCCGCGAGACCTTCCCCAAATAATATCTCACCCTCGTAAGGCAAAACTTCCATATGTCTCTTTGAGTCGGCATCACCCGTCCATTGGCGGGTACACAGGGCTCGCCTAGCAGAAATCGCCATGGTGTTAGCTCTTGAACCTAACAGCCCAATGTCTCTCACAGCGTCTCTCATATATAAGGCTGCGTCTTTAATGTGACCCAAGGTCAATAATATGGTATCCCTGTCTAGGGTATCAATGTCAGATGACAAGTTATCTGCCCATGCTGCTACTGCGCTACATACCCAAGCCGACGCTATTGCCGGTCTGAGCAGGGCACCCGTATGCGTATAAATTGATTTTAAGGTAGTCTCCTGTCTGCGATCAGCAGGATCCTTGAGGGCTGCCGTGTCTGGAGACGGTAGCGCCACCTTTTTGGATAAGCGCGTCAAAGCCTTATCCACCATGGGCGAGGATTACCACCGTAACCTGTCCTGTGTGGGGAAAGGATACGCCAGAAGAATTCTCTTGGGAATCTGCAGTTTTTTGTCAGGAGTTTCCCAAGCTTTTTCAAATAACGCGTTCAGCTCATGAGATGGGGGAAAGGTTACCTCA
This sequence comes from Pseudophryne corroboree, assembly GCF_028390025.1. Lineage (NCBI taxonomy): Eukaryota > Metazoa > Chordata > Amphibia > Anura > Myobatrachidae > Pseudophryne > Pseudophryne corroboree. The sequence goes on from NW_026967506.1 coordinate 582,187, forward strand.
GGTTTCTTTTCCTTAAACATGTGTACCCTCGTGTCAGGGACAGAGGGGTCCTCTGTGATATGTAAAACGTCTTTTATTGCAATAATCATATAATGAATACTTTTGACCACCCTTGGGTGTAACCTCGCATCATCGTAGTCGACACTGGAGTCAGAATCTGTGTCGGTATCAGTGTCTGCTACTTGGGAGAGGGGACGTTTTTGAGACCCTGAAGGGCCCTGTGACACCGTCAAAGCCATTGATTGACTCCCTACTGTTTCCCTGGACTCTGCTTTGTCCAATCTCTTATGTAATAAGGTCACATTAGCATTTAAAACATTCCACATGTCCATCCAATCCGGTGTCGGCGTCGCCGACAGACACCACAATCATCTGCTCCACCTCCTCTCTAGATGAGCCTTCCGCTTCAGACATGCCGACACACACGTACCGACACCCCCACACACTCAGGGATATATATCTATATGGAGACAGTCCTCCAATAAGGCCCTTTGGAGAGACAGAGAGAGAGAGTATGCCAGCACACACCCAGCGCCACCGGACACTGGAATAAAATCCCATTCAGTACAGCCCTTTTATTTATATATATACACTGCGCCAAATAAATGTGCCCCCCCCTCTTTTTTGCCCTCTGTACTTGTGTTCAGCAGGAGAGAGTCAGGGGAGCAGCTTCTCTGCAGTGTGCTGTGGAGAAAATGGCGCTGGTTAGTGCTGTGGTATCAAGCTCCGCCCCCTCAATGGCGGGCTTCGGTCCCGCTCAAATCTTTATACTGGCAGGGGATTATATAATATACTGCCTCCGCAGTATATATATATATATCTATGCCAGTTTCCCAGAGGTTTATAATTGCTGCCCAGGGCGCCCCCCCCCCCCCTGCGCCCTGCACCCATACACTGCCGCCAGTGTGTGTGTGAATGTGGGAGCAATGGCGCGCAGCGTTACCGCTGCGCGGTACCTCAGTGAAGATCTGAAGTCTTCTGCCGCCTTTGAAGTCTTCTTTCTTCTCATACTCACCCGGCTTCTATCTTCCGGCTCTGTGAGGAGGATGGCGGCGCGGCTCCGGGACGAACGGCGAGGGTGAGACCTGCGTTTCGACCCTCTGGAGCTAATGGTGTCCAGTAGCCTAAGAAGCAGAGCCTATCATTTAAGTAGGTCTGCTTCTCTCCCCTCAGTCCCACGATGCAGGGAGCCTGTTGCCAGCAGTGCTCCCTGAAAATAAAAAACCTAACAAAAGTCTTTTCAGAGAAACTCAGGAGAGCTCCCTGTAATGCACCCAGTCTCCTCTGAACACAGGATCTAACTGAGGTCTGGAGGAGGGGCATAGAGGGAGGAGCCAGTGCACACCCATCTAAAGTTCTTTATAGTGCCCATGTCTCCTGCGGAGCCCGTCTATTCCCCATGGTCCTTACGGAGTCCCCAGCATCCTCTAGGATGTAAGAGAAATATCAGATATGGAGAACTACAAGACAAGGCACCCAAATCTGACACTCTTCTAGCAGAGGCAATAGTCAGCAGAAACACCACCTTAAGGGAAAGCCACTTAAGATCAGCTGAACCAAGAGGTTCAAACTGAGACTCTTGCAACGCCTCCAGAACCACCGACAAGTCCCAAGGAGCCACAGGCGGGACATAAGGAGGTTGAATCCGCAACACACCCTGAGTAAAGGTATGCACATCAGGTAAGGTCGCAATTTTTTTCTGAAACCACACCGACAAGGCAGAAATATGAACCTTGAGGTAGGCCAGACGAAGGGCCTATGTCCAGGCCCTGCTGAAGAAAAGCCAAAAGTTTGGCTGTACTAAACTTGGAAGCGTTATAATTGTTAGATGCGCACCAAACAAAGTAAGAATACCAGACCCTATAGTAAATCCGAGCAGGGCCGCAACATAGTTTTAATAACCACCTCAGAAAACCCTTTAGCCCTCAAGACGGAAGCTTCAAGAGCCACGCCGTCAAAGACAGCCGGACCAGGTCCTGGTAGACACAGGGGTCCTGAACGAGGAGGTCTGGGCGTTGTGGAAGTAGAATTGGACGCTCTGACGAGAGGCCCTGAAGATCTGAGAACCAGTGCCGCCTGGGCCACGCTGGAGCTATGAGAAGCAGGATTTCTCCTTCCTGCTTGAACTTCCGAATTACCCTGGGCAGGAGTGACACCAGAGGGAACACGTACAGCAGCCGAAACTTCCACGGCACCGCCCCCGCATCCATGAATGCTGCTTGAGGATCCCTTGTCCTTGCTCCGAAGACCGGAACCTTGTGATTGTGTCGAGACGCCATCAGATCCACATCTGGAAGGCCCCACCTTTCCACTAAGAGTTGAAACACTTCTGGATGGAGGCCCCACTCTCCGGCGTGTACGTCCCGACGACTGAGAAAGTCCGCTTCCCAATTCAGGACTCCTGGAATGAATATCGCCGATATGGCCGGTAGATGGCGTTCCGCCCATTGAAGAATCCGTGAGACTTCCTTCATTGCCAAGCGGCTTAGAGTGCCGCCTTGATGATTTATGTAAGCCACCGTAGTGGCGTTGTCCGACTGTACTTGAACAGGACGGTTCTGAATTAAATGCTGGGCCAGGTTCAATGAGTTGAAGACCGCCCGCAATTCAAGCATGTTGATAGGGAGGAGAGACTCCTTCTTGGTCCACCGACCCTTAAGCGAGTGTCACTCCAGCACCGCGCCCCAACCCCTTAGACTGGCATCTGTCGTCAACAGGACCCAGTCGGATATCCAGAAGGGACGGCCCCTGCACAATCGTTGGTCCTGGAGCCACCAGTACAGCGACAGACGGACCTCCGGAGTCAATGAGATTATGTGAGACCTGATCCGGTGAGGCAGACCGTCCCACTTGCCCAGAATCAGCCTCTGGAGGGGGCGAGAATGGAATTGAGCATACTCCACCATGTCGAATGCTGACACCATGAGGCCCAGTACCTGAATCGCCGAATGTATCAACACTTGCGGACGAGAAAGGAAGCAACGAATCCTGTCCTGAAGCTTCAGGACTTTCTCCTGAGACAAGAACAACCTCTGATTGTGAGTGTTCAACAGCGCTCCCAGATGCACCATGCTCTGAGCAGGGACCAGGGAGGATTTCTTCCAGTTGATGAGCCACCCGTGGGCTTGTAGAAACCGGACCGTCATATCCAGATGACGCAGGAGAAGATCTGGGGAATTTGCCAGGATTAACAGGTCGTCCAGATACGGCAGTATCCTGACCCCTTGACGGCGGAGTACCACCGTCATCACCGCCATAACTTTGGTGAAGACTCGCGGAGCCATGGTTAAACCAAAAGGTAACGCCCGAAACTGGTAATGGAGGTTGCTAATCGCAAACCTCAGGTATTGCTGATGCGACACTGCTATAGGAATATGCAGGTAAGCATCCTGAATATCCAGGGAGACCATATAATCCCCAGGTTTCAAGGCCAGAACGATAGAGCGAAGGGTTTCCATATGGAACTTGGAGACTCTCACAAACTTGTTCAATGCCTTGAGGTTGAGAATGGGCCGGGAGGACCCATTTGGTTTCGGGACTAGAAACAGCGGAGAATAGTACCCCCGGCCCCTCTGAGCAAAAGGCACCTGTACTACTACTCCTGTGTCCAGGAGGGTCTGTACCACAGAATGAAGAGTCTTTGCCTTTGTCTGGTCCGAAGGGAGGTCTGTCTGGCAAAATCGATGAGGGGGTCGGTTTTTGAAGGCTATGGTGTAACCTCGAGTGACAACTTCCCGTACCCAGGCATCTGAAGTGGTCTTCAACCATTCCTGGGTATACCCTAGAAGCCGGCCCCCCACCCTGGGGTCCCCCAGAGGGAGGACCGCCCCATCATGCGGCAGGTTTATCGGTCTTGGCAGCTGGCTGATGGGCAGCCCAGGCTCTTTTGGGCTTTGGCTTACCAGGTTTGGAAGTGCGGGCTTGTTTGTGGTACGCCTGACCTTTTGCTTTACCTGAAGGACGAAAGGGACGAAAGGAAGTACTTTTAGCCTTCAGCACAGAAGGAGCAGTACTTGGCAGACAGGCAGTTTTGGCAGTAGCCAAGTCAGCCACTATCTTATTTAAATCCTCCCCAAACAGAATATCTCCCTTAAAAGGGAGTACCTCCAGGGTTTTTCTAGAATCCAGATCCACAGACCAGGATCTCAGCCACAATATCCGGCGAGCCAGGACTGACGTAGTAGAGGCCTTGGCTGCTAGGATACCGGCATCAGAAGCCGCCTCTTTAATATAGCAAGAAGCTGTGACAATATATGACAAACATTGCCTTGAATGGTCAGAAGAGAGTTCAGCTTCCAACTCTTGGGCCCACGCTTCAATAGCCTCTGCAGCCCATGTCGTTGCAATAGTGGGCCTTTGCGCAGCACCCGTGAGGGTGTAAATCCCTTTCAGACAACCCTCCAAACGTTTATCCGTAGGCTCCTTCAGAGACGTGACGGTAGTGACAGGTAGAGCTGAGGAAACCACCATCCTAGCCACATGTGAGTCTACTGGAGGAGGAGTTTCCCAATTCTTAGACAGCTCTGGCGCGAGGGGATAGCAAGCAAGCATCTTCTTGTGAGGCACGAACTTCTTCCCTGGATTTTCCCAGGATTCATGACGTATATCCACCAGGTGATCAGAATGAGGTAAAACTTGTTTAACCACCTTCTGACGCTTGAATCTATCTGGTTTCTTAGGAGGAAAGGATGGCTCGGGATCATCCGTGATCTGTAGAATCAACTTAATAGCCTCCAATAGGTCAGGAACATCCACATGTGAACTACCCTCCCCATCAGCAGTATCTGTGTCAGAATCTGTGGGGTCAGTGTAAACGCCATCTTCATCAGACGAGGTGTCAGTGACAGCGGTGGATTGTGAGGAAGTAATGGCCCGCTTAGAGGACCCCTTGGTCGTAGGCGAGCGAGGGTCAGACTTCTTAGTAGTCAGTGACTGGTTCAATTTCTTCAATTGAGCGGACAAGTTATCTGCCCACGGCGGATTAACTGCGGGGACCATATACGGTTGAACCGGCATGGGAGGTCCCATAGGAGGTGTTAGTTTAGTACCTAGCATATTCAGAAGTGTGGAGAAAGTAGCCCACGGCGACTCATTATGGACCACCGTTGCCACCGTCCCACTGGGGGGCAAGGAGCCCCCAGAACCAGAGCCCGCAGCTGCTATAGTCTCCTCATAGTGATCTGTGGCGTCAGCAACACCGGCAGTGTGTTCAGCCCCAGAACCGTTACCCTCAGAAGCAGACATGATATAACTTGAAGTATCAGGTAACACAGTACAATTGGCAGCAGCCCTATATCTCTAAACCCAAACCCCTGCGCAGTGTAGTCAGCACCAGCAGAGATAAAGGAGAGATATGGTGACTAAATCACAGAGAAAAATACGTATTAAAGTACATCTTGTGAAAATCCTATATTATTATAAAACCTGACACACCAAGCCCCCTCAGGTTATAGAATATAGGGATAGCAGGTTGAGTGAGAGACACAAAATGGAAACCACTCAGCTATCAATGCACACACAGATAGTCACAGTTATACAATGCAGAGGTTATTACTGACAATAATACTGCACTGGACTAGCTTACACAGTTATATAACAATATATATAACAGTACACAGTAAGAACTGGATGTATAGCACAGGGTGATTGTACTATAAACCCTGACTAAATGCACTCTTTCTTACTAACACCGACTAATTGACATGTAGAATACGTAAGTGTCATGTAAAGTCACAGCGCTGATAACCAGGCGGCTTTACACAGGAGGATTTGCCCAAGCAGTCCCAGGAACAGTGAGCTGAGGGATAATGGCGCCCAGACACTGACAGGGAGTGAGGAAAAGACAGAGATGCAGCTCCAGGGCAGGAGCATTTACTGCAAATGGCACCCTGGGGCTGGGGGAGGGGCTACAGGTCTAAGCCTCATCCCCCTGCTGGACTTAACCACCGGTACTGCGGGCCAATTTAAAATGGTTTATAAGAGAAACCCGACCTGTACCCATGCCCTGGTGGTCTAGTGGGGTCGCCTGTATGCCACAGTGTCCACGCCAGCGCGTGCGCGCGGCACGCCTCCCACCGGCCGCACTGGATCGCAATACAGCACGGGTCCCGCAAATGGGACCCACTTAGCACCTCCCGAAGCGCGGCCACGCGATCCCGGAGAGCCCCAGCCGTGTGTGTCTAACTGGAAGAAAACCGGAGCCTCCCGCTGTAGTTACCCGGCAACCAGGGCGCGAGAGTGTACAGCGCCGCTGGGGAGATGGAGCTGCAGTAATGAATGTCTCCAGACATGTACACACCGCTGCTGCCCTTGTAGTCTTCACTTTACTTCAAAAACAGCTCTTCTTAGGGCTGCTTGGAGCAGCCCCTCTGTTATGTGCCTGCTTACTGCAGCACCAACTACAAAACTGAGCTCCTGTGCAGGGAGGCGGGGTTATAGAGGAGGCGACGCTATGCATCTCGGGAACAGTCAAAGCTTTTGAGCCTGTTGGTGCCTCGGATCAAGATCCTACTCTACACCCCATTGTCTATCCTTGTGGAGCCCAGTGTACCCCGCAGCAGAAAAGGAGATTTATGGTCGACTTACCATGGTTAAATAGCTTTCTGCGAGGTACACTGGGTTCCACAGGGAATACACCGGGGTTTAGAGATGGATCTTGATCCAGAGGCACCAACAGACTAATGCTTTAGACTGTCCCAGGATGCATTGCGAGGCCTCCTCTACAAACCCGCCTCCAGTCCAATGCAGTAGCAGGTAAAAGAGACAGCAGATGTTAGTCACATAGAACCACATTCTCACGACATGAGACGTGTCAGCGGCTAATGCCATACCAACCCAAAGAAGCTAAGTGCGTCAGGGTGGGCGCCCTGTGGAGCCCAGGGTACCTCGCAGAAAGAGATTTAACAACGGTAAGTTCTTACCATAAATCTCCTTTTCTGCAACGGGGTACATTGGTATTCCACAGGTAATAACATCGGGGATGTCCTAAAGCAGTTCCTCAAGGGAGGGGATGCACTGTAGCGGGCACAAGAACCCGGCGTCCAAAGGAAGCATCATGGGAGGCGGAAGTATCAAAGGCATAGAACCTAATGAACGTGTTCACTGAGGACCACGTAGCCGCCTTGCACAATTGTTCAGCGGACGCACCACGACAAGCCGCCCAAGAAGGTCCAATAGGCCGAGTAGAATGGGCTTTGATGGTAGCAGAACCCAGGAGCCTGGCCTGTGCATAAGCTTGTGCAATCACCCTTCTAATCCATCTGGCCAAGGTTTGCTTAGTCGCAGGACAGCCACGTTTGTGAAAACCAAAAGGTACAAAACAGGGAATCTGAACTCCTGATAGAGGCAGTCCTCTCCACGTATATACGGAGAGCCCGTACCACATCCAAAGACCGCTCTTTGGAGGACAAACCAGAAGAGATGAAGGACGGAACCACAATCTCTTGGTTAAGGTGAAAAGATGACACCACCTTAGGTAAAAACCAGGGCGAGTTCTAAGAACTGCCCAGTCACGGTGAAATATCAGGAAGGGTGGACGACAGGACAAAGTGCCTAGGTCTGACACCCTCCTAGCAGGAGACAATAGCCAGTAGGAACAGGACCTTGACCATGAGCCATTTAAGGTCCACTGACTCAAGAGGTTCAAATGGAGACTCTTGCAGGGCATTCAGGACAACAGATAGATTCCATGGAGCCACAGGGAGACTGAATCCGTAAAAAACACACTGAGTGAAAGTATGAACGTCAGGAATTTTTCTCTGAAACCACACCGACAAGGTAGATATATGAACCTTGAGGGAGGCCAGACGAAGGCCTAAGTCCAGGCCTTGTTGCATTAAAGCCAGAAGTCTGGAAGTTCTGAATCTGTATGCATCGTAATTCTTAAAAGCACACCAGGTGCAGTAAGAATTCCAGACCCTGTAAAATATCCGTGCATATGCCCGTATTCGGGCCTTTAGCATAATTTGGATAACTGCCTCGAAGAATCCTTTGGCCCTCAGGAGTGAAGCTTCAAGAGCTATGCCATCAAAGCCAGTCTGGCCAGGTCCGGGTAGACACAAGAGCCCTGAACGAGGAGGTCGGGGCGTCGAAGAAGTAGAAGAGGATGCTCCATCGATAGACCCTGCAGGTCTGGGAACCAATGCCATCTGGGCCACGCCAGAGCGACTAGAAGTAGTATTCCTCCTTCTTGTTTGAACTTCCATAGTACCCTGGCCAGGAGTGACGCTGTAGGGAACATGTATGGCAGCCGAAAATTCCATGGAATTGCCAGTACATCCACGAACGCTGGTTCTTGATCTGAAGACCGGAACCTTGTGATTGTGTTGAGACGTCATCAGGACTACATATGGTAGGCCCCATTTGTCCACGAAGAGTTGAAAGACTTCCTGATGAAGACTCCACTCCCTGGCATGCACGTTCTGACGACTGAGGAAATCCGCTTCCCAGTTGAGGACTCCCGGAATGAACACTGTCGATATTGCTGGCAGATGGTGTTCCACCCAACAAAGGATTTTTGACACTTCCATCATTGCCATGCGGCTTCGAGTGCCTCCTTCATGGTTTATGTAAGTCACCGTAGTGGCGTTGTATGACCATACTTGAACAGGCCTGTTCTGTAACAGAGGCAGGGCAAGAGACAAAGCATTGAACACTGCCCGCAATTCCAGAATGCTTATCGGGAGGAGCGATTCCTCCTTGGTCCATCAACCCTGGAAAGAGTGTTGCTCTAACACAGTGCACCAGCCCCTCAGACTGGCATCTGTAGTCAGTAGGACCCAGTTGGAGATCCAGAGGGGATGGCCCATGCTCAACTGTTGGTCCTGTAGCCACCAGCTCAGTGACAGAAGAACCTCCGGAGTCAAGGAGATCATTTGAGACCTGATCCGATGAGGCAGGCCATCCCACTTGGAAAGGATTAACCTCTGCAGAGGGCGGGAATGAAACTGAGCGTAGTCTACCATGTCGAAAGCCGACACCATCAGGCCTAGTACTTGCATCACCGAATGTACCGACACTCTTGGGTGAGAGAGGAAGTATCTTATCCTGTCCTGTCCTGAAGCTTCAGGACCTTCTCTGGAGACAGAAACAGTCTTTGACTGTGTGTGTCCAGCAGTGCCCCCAGGTGCACCATGCTCCAAGCAGGGACAAACAAGGACTTCTTCCAGTTGATGAGCCCGCCGTGGGCTTGTAGGAAGTTTACCGCCAGTTGGAGATGACTGAAGAGGACATCGTGGGAGTTTGACAGGATTAGCAAGACATCCAGATACGGCAGGATCCTTACTCCCCAGTGACGTAGATGAGCCATCATCACGGTCATAACTTTGGTGAAGATCCGAGGGGCAGTGACCAGTACAAACGGCAGAGCCTGGAACTGATAGTGAAGGTTGCCAATAGCAAACCGCAGATATTGCTGATGCGATATGGCAATAGGTATATGCAGGTAAGCATCCTGTATGTCCAAGGATACCATATAATCTCCGGGTTCCATGGCCAGTACAATTGAGCGCAAGGTTCCAGAAGGAACTTGGATACTCTCACAAACTTGTTCAGTTGGGTTTCGGTTCTAGAAGCAGGGTTGAGTAGTATCCCCTGCCTCTCTGGGATAGAGGTACCGGCACCACCACTCCTGTATCCAGGAGGGAACTCACAACCATTTGTAGAGCTTGCGCCTTTAACGGATCAGAAGGAATAACCGTTGTGCAGAACTGGCGAGGGGGACATCTCTTGAAAGAGACTGCGTACCTGTGAGAGACAACTTCTCGCACCCATGCGTCTGAAATGGTCTTTAACCAGACCTGGGTGAATCGCAGAAGTCGTCCTCCCACCCTGGGATCCCTTAGGAGGAGGCCTGGCACGTCATGCAGCAGGCTTGTCTTGTTTGGAAGCAGGCTGACGGGCTGCCCAGGATTGCTTTGCCTTGGGCTTTGTGGTTTTGAAAGCATGAGATTGTCTCGGGTATGCCTGACCTTTTGCTCTCCCTTGAGGCCGAAAGGAGTGAAAAGTGGTACCTTTTGCCTTCTGTGCAGAAGGAGTAGTGTTAGGGAGAAAGGCAGTCTTAACAGTCGCCAAGTCAGCCACAATTTTATTGAGGTCTTCCCCAAATAGGATGTCTCCCTTAAAAGGGAGTACTTCCAAGGTCTTTTTGTAGTCCAGGTCCACCTTCCATGACCTCAACCACAGAATATGGTGAGCCAGGATGGACGTAGACGATGCCTTGGCCGCCAAAACACCTGCCTCAGAGGACACCTCCTGAATGTAATAGGCGTCGGTGGTAATGTGAGACAGGTATTGTCTGGTAATGACATATATATCCTTGGGCAGCTCTCCATCTACTGCCTGAACCCATGCCTCAATACCTTTAGCAGCCCAGGAGGCAGCAATAGTGGGTCTATGTACAGCACCTGTCATGGAGTAGATACATTTCAGACATCCCTCCACACACTTATCTGTCTGTTCCTTCAGTGAGGTGACAGTGGTGACAGGTAGAGTAGATGACACCACGAGATGGGTGACATGGGAATTCACCGGTGGTGAATTTTCCTGCTTGTTACACAACTCTGCAGGGAGAGGACAGTGAGCTACCATCCGTTTAGACAGAGGGAATTTCTATCCTGGAGAAGACAAGGGTTCTTGTCGTATGTCCACTAGATGGTCAGAATGTGTAGTGTGTTTCAGTTACCTTCTGATGTTTAAAATGATTAGGTTTCTTAGACACAGTAGTGGAATCCTCGTTATGATCAGTGATTTGTGGGATCTGCTTAATAGCAGTCACTAAGTCAGGGACATCAACCTGAGTAGTGGATTCCTCGTCAGAAGCAGCTGTATCAGTGTCTGATGGGACAGTATACTCCCCATCCTCATCAGAAGAATCTTCCGAGATATTAGTGGATTGTGAGGAGGAAGCGGCCCGCTTAGATGACCCCTTGACACCAGAGTGACGTGGGGAGGGTTTCTGTCTAACCAAAGATTGATTTAATTGCTGCAACTGGGTAGACCAATTATCCGCCCAAGGCAGATTTACCACAGGGACAATATGTGACTGTAATTGCATAGGAGGTCCTATAGGGGGCGTAAGGAGTTTCACAAGCTTATTTAACATAGATGAGAACGCCGCCCCAGGTGGTTCCAGATTGGTTACAGGAGCTGCGGACTGACTGGGAGATGTATGGCACATATTACACAGACCATCATACAAAACTTCCCCCGCAGGCAAATTCTTGGCGCATACGCTGCATGATGCAGGAGCGTTCTCGGATTTCCCACCCTTTTTGTTAGACATATTCAGTGACTGTAACCACAGAGTGTAGCAGTACGATAAAGCCAGAGTACAATACCTGCATATAAATCCATTTATGTGACTGCGTACACCGTACACAACACCAGCGTTTCAGTCCGGTACTATGTGACTGCGTACACAGTACACAACACCAGCGTCTCAGTCCGGTACTGTGTGACTAAGTACACAGTACACAACACCAGCGTTTCAGTCCGGTATAATGTGACTGCGTACACAGTACACAACATCAGCGTCTCATTCCGGTACTATGTGACTGCGCACACAGTACACAACACCAGCGTCTCAGTCCGGTATTGTGACTGAGTACACAGTACACAGTACACAACACCAGCGCCTCAGTCCGGTATTATGTGACTGCGCGCACAGTACACAACATCAGCGTCTCATTACGGTACTATGTGACTGCACACACAGTACTGCGCAACACCAGCGACTCAGTTCGGTATTATATGACTGCGTACACAGTACACAACACCAGCGCCTCAGTCCGGTATTATGTGACTGTGCGCACAGTACACAACACCAGCGTCTCAGTCCGGTACTGTGTGACTGCGTACACAGTACACAACACTAGCGTCTCAGTCCGGTACTATGTGACTGAGTACACAGTAGAATACACGTTAATCGGTAAATACTGTGACGCACTATATGGACCCTGACGCACCTAGTCCCTTAGGGTACAGAATACAGTGATAGCTACAGCTGGGATACACTGAAAGAGAAATCCACACAGCAGATACAGGCACACACAGTCACAGTGACAATGCAGATATTTATTTTAGTCAGACAATAAAACTGCACTGGACTAGTATATGTATATATATAACAATGCGCGGTCTGAGACCGGATTGTCAAAGTTGAAAAATATTGCAGTACACACATCACGTACAAACCACACACACATGCCCATGCGTTCACATATTCGCAAATTGCGTATGGTCGCACCCGTGGTCCTGCGCATTAGAGCGTGGTATGAGTAATTACAGTGGAATTTGTACTCTCATGGAAAAGCCACACAGACATATCATAGATATATATATAGATATATATATACACAAATATATATACACATATATACACACAAATATATATATACATATATACAAATATATATATACAAATATATATAATAATATATATATATATATAATAATATATAATATATAATAATATATTAGTAATAATAATATTAATAATAATAATATAATATATATATAATAATATATAATAATATATATATTATATATATATATACAAATATATATATATATATATATATATACACACATATATATATATACACAAATTCCGTTCCGGCACTCGGCTCTGTCCCTGTTATGGGACTGGCTTGCTCTGGTGCCCTCCTCCCGGGGCACAACCCCTGGTATACAAACAGCAGGAAATAACGAGGCGGCACTCGGAGTCTTGAAAAACAGCAAACCATGTAATAGTGCAAATCAACGTTTCGGGGTTACCCCCTTCATCAGGATTAGTGCAATGTGACAAACAATGTGTTTAAATACCACTTACCCCCTCTCTGGAACATCCCCTCTGGCCGGTGCCGCTGGCCGCGCCGTCCCGGTCTTCAGACTGACGTCATCCGCGTCTCACCGGAAGTGACGCGGCGGCGCCGGGAGGCGCGTCCATGGCAACCAGCCTAACAGTCCTACAACAATACATAACTGTCAGTGAATCAATGCCGTGAACAACATGAAATCAGACACGGCTTTGTGCAAAAAACATCTTTGTCAGCTGCCATATATTACTTAGTGCATTAATAGTTTCATAAATATCTCCTTCGCCTGGGCTTCACCTATTCCGTGTCTCCCATAAAATCCAAACATTAAAAGTCAAATATCGTTATAAAACATTAAACCCCTCTGAGGTGTCAAAGTGACCCCACTCCTGAGTCTACCTGTGTCCACATACCTTCTAAAACCAAGAGTAAATATACAACAAAAAAATAACAATGAAAAATAGTAAAAATAAACTAAAAATATTAAACCATAAATAAAAATGAGAATGAAAATGACACTGGTCTTCACCTCCCTGACCTTCGCGTTTAAATCTTTTTGGTTTTGGCTGCACTCACCCCCTATATATACTGGGGGGATATGCTGCCAGTCTCTCACATCCAGACCTACCTCTGCAGTTTATTTCATTATATATTAATCAAGCCTGATCAGGTCAAAATCAATCTCCATTTACATCACTAGCTAACCATGTAGTTAAATAAAATTAATCAAACCGAGATTATCATTTAGGCCTGCAGGTCTAAGGGTGTTTAACCTGTGGATCCACATTGATTCTAGCTGTAGGAGTTTTCTACCCCTATCACCTCCTCTCAAAGACTCTGGCACATGGTCAATGATTCTGTGTTTAAAAGTTGCCATAGTGTGCCTGTATTCAAGAAAATGTTTAGCAACCGATTGATCCCCTTTGCCTGAAGCAAGGGCATTTCTTATGGCTAACCTGTGCTGTGCCATCCTTATTTTAAACTGGCACTCGGTTTTTCCGATGTAATACCTGCCACAAGGGCAAATAATCGCGTAAACCACAAATCTGGTGGTGCACGTCAAGGGCCATCTGATGGTAAACTTCTTGCCTGAGCACGGGTGCACAATGTGATCCCCCACAGACATGTGGGAGCACGTTGTGCATCCCGTGCACTTGAAACAACCATTTTTGCGTTTCAAAAAATGCTCCGGTGTTACCTTAAACTTGGCCATATCGGTTTTCACTACCATGTCTTTGATGTTCCGGCCCCTGACATAACTGGGCATGATCCGTTGTTGGCGAAACATCGGCAATTCCGGATCAGTGGCTACCAGGGGCCATAGTTTCTTTATTTCCTTGCGAACCTGATTGCTATGAACATCAAATTCACAAGCCCAGGGAATTACACCCACCAGTTTTTTGTCATTTTTGGGTTTCAGGCATTCCTCTCTATTCATTTTTACTGCTTTCACTCTAGCTTGTGCCAGTAATTGTCGTGGGTAGCCTCTAGCTCTCAGACTAAGCTCCATCTCATCAAGTTGCCTATCCCTCTGTTGTGTGCAGCTGTTGCTTTTGCACACTCTCAGAAATTGAGAGTAAGGCACACTTCTCACCGTAGAAGCTGGATGACAACTGTCATACCTCAGGATGGTGTTCCTATCAGTTGGTTTCTTGAACAGACACGTCACCAGCTGGCCTTCTCCGATTTTAATCTTAAGGTCTAGGAAGCAGATTTCACTACAGCTACTGCTCATGGTTAACTTCACTGGGCTGTCTGTGTTGTTATGCTCCAAGACAATATTTTCCAAGTCACCCACCTCCCCATGCCACATCAAGAGCAGGTCGTCTATATATCTATAATAAAGAAATAGTCGACTAGAGATCCTATTGTCAATGAAAAAAAGGTTACGCTCTACCTCCCACATGAACGCATTCGCGAACGAGGGTGCCACGGAAAATCCCATGGCACACCCCGTTAGCTGCCTATAGAATTGCCCATCAAAACTGAAAAAATTATGGGTTAAAGTGAAATTCAATAATGCTATAAAAGAAATCTATATCCGGGCCCACATATTCAGTATTGCCCGTAATTAGTTGTCTGACCGCCTGCAAACCCTGTCCATGGGGAATGCAGGTATATAAACTCGTTACGTCAATAGTAGCTAAAGTGATGTCTGTCGGAATTTGTTCAAATGTTGAGAACTTCTGTAGCAACGTGGTTGGGTCTTTGAGGTGAGTGAATGTACCCTGTATACAGGGTTGCAAATAGCTATCCAAAAAGATAGCAATTGGTTCGCACAGAGACCCCCGGGCAGATATAAT
Source organism: Pseudophryne corroboree (assembly GCF_028390025.1). Classification (NCBI taxonomy): domain Eukaryota; kingdom Metazoa; phylum Chordata; class Amphibia; order Anura; family Myobatrachidae; genus Pseudophryne; species Pseudophryne corroboree. The sequence continues at coordinate 597,305 of NW_026967506.1, forward strand.
TGGTCTACCCGGTGGTCTCTGCGCGTCCTTGTGGACTTTAGGGATGGTATAAAACAGAGGCGACACAGGATGTTCTGTCATCAATTTCTGAAACACCTCGCCCGAAATAATTTTCTCATCCCTTGCTTGCTGCAAGATGCCCTTTAATTCAGTTACGTAATTAGCTGAAGGGTCATGGGATAGTTTTTCATACGTCTGTTGATCACTAAGAAGCCTCTGACATTCAGCCTTGTAGTCCGCAACCTCCTGGATCACTATGGCTCCCCCCTTGTCCGCGTTGCGGATCACAATGTCTTTCCTCTTACTTAACCCTTGAAGTGCTTCTCTTTCTTCTCGCTGTAAATTGTGGTGTCTTAGGGGTTGCTCCCTGCTGCCCGTGGCTTCCAACATCCTATGGAATGTCCTGAGTGAGGCATTGTGGGAGATCGGATCAAAGCGGGACTTGGGGCCTAATTTCTGGATCCTGGGGGGTAAAGGTGCTTTCTGTTTAGGCGGTGGTTGTTTGCTGAAGTGTTCTTTTAGTTTTAAAGTGCGGTGCAACTTGAAGGTGTTCACCTTCCATTTGAACTCATCCCCATAGTTCGTCGGTACAAAAGACAGCCCTCTGCTGAGGACTTTTGTTTCTGCGGGAGAGAGTGGAGTTTTTGACAAATTGAAGATTAAAGTTTCTTCGCCCTGGGCAACTTGGGTCGGGTTCTGTCTCTTGTTCTGTCCGCCCGTCTCGTGCGTTTCTGTTTCTTCCCCGTGTGGGCTCCCCTGCACGGGTAGTTGCCCCTAAAGGGATCTAACGTTGCAGAAAAGACGGTGAAGAGTTACGGGCATCATCAGATTCACTCGCCGATGTATTTTCAAAGCGAACTGACTGTCTTTCCCTCCGATAGCGTTGAAATTTCCCGCCTGGGTTACCACTGATTGTGGTTCCCAACCATGGGTATACCCGATGGTGGGCATAGTCAAGCTGCACTTTACCCAGTTTTTCCTTCTTGAACTTCAGTAGGTTATTTTTATATTGTTCCACTTGCTCTTTGAGTTTAGAAAGCCAGCCCACAGACTGTTCAGCTGCTAGTAACTGAGCATGTTCCTTCTCAAATACATCAATTAAATCTCTGGTCTTAGTATGCTCCTTTGTAGATTCGTCTATGACCAGCAGGATCAAATCCATGGAACATTTATTCAATATGGAGATCCATTTTTTGCAGAATTCCATACTGTATCTGCCTATCGTGGGCACATTATGCACTCTGAACCCCCTCGGCAGTTGCTTAGCTCTGTAATAGTCTGATAAGGTGCGGCTGTGGTATAAATAGTCAAGTTACCTTTTCTTCAGACGAAAAAGATCTTTAAAGGCATCCTCATTAGACGTAACCTGGTACATGGTAGTGAAAACCGATATGGCCAAGTTTAAGGTAACACCGGAGCATTTTTTGAAACGCAAAAATGGTTGTTTCAAGTGCACGGGATGCACAACGTGCTCCCACATGTCTGTGGGGGATCACATTGTGCACCCGTGCTCAGGCAAGAAGTTTACCATCAGATGGCCCTTGACGTGCACCACCAGATTTGTGGTTTACGCGATTATTTGCCCTTGTGGCAGGTATTACATCGGAAAAACCGAGTGCCAGTTTAAAATAAGGATGGCACAGCACAGGTTAGCCATAAGAAATGCCCTTGCTTCAGGCAAAGGGGATCAATCGGTTGCTAAACATTTTCTTGAATACAGGCACACTATGGCAACTTTTAAACACAGAATCATTGACCATGTGCCAGAGTCTTTGAGAGGAGGTGATAGGGGTAGAAAACTCCTACAGCTAGAATCAATGTGGATCCACAGGTTAAACACCCTTAGACCTGCAGGCCTAAATGATAATCTCGGTTTGATTAATTTTATTTAACTACATGGTTAGCTAGTGATGTAAATGGAGATTGATTTTGACCTGATCAGGCTTGATTAATATATAATGAAATAAACTGCAGAGGTAGGTCTGGATGTGAGAGACTGGCAGCATATCCCCCCAGTATATATAGGGGGTGAGTGCAGCCAAAACCAAAAAGATTTAAACGCGAAGGTCAGGGAGTGAAGACCAGTGTCATTTTCATTCTCATTTTTATTTATGGTTTAATATTTTTTTTTTTTTTTAAATTGTTTATTTTAATTTTTAGGTTATAAACATCACCACAGCTCCCCACCACACGTGGGGTGAGCTGTTGTCGTGTAACAAATACAACCAAAGACAGAGATATAACCTTGGAACAAAGATCATGCGGTTCCCAGCTTGCGACAAGAAAGAGAGGAGGTAAACAAGAAGAAAAAGATAACATATGAATCATTAATCATACATTTGTTAAAACGAGAAACATTTTTCTCTGGGTGAGAAAAGAAAAAAAAAAAAAGACCCTACTGTCGGGTGGGAACCGGAGATTACGCACTTAACTATGGCATTAGAAAGACGGAGTCTAAGGAGAGAAAGAAAGAGCATGAAGAGAGAGAAGGGGGAACGGGACAAGACGGGATGGGAATAGAATAGGGGGGGGGGGAAGACCCAGGTTTGGGGGGGCGCCGCCAGTGCGCCTCCTCAATCCGCTGATCTCGTATAGGGCGTTAGTGTAAAAAGGGAAAGTGCTACCTGAGGGACACGAAGAGATCACATTTAGGGGCGAGCTTGTTACTACTCGTCAGGATAGGAGATCACCGAATTCAGAGCAGGAGAGCCATCGAGCTCCCGGAGGACCGTAATCCACTTGCGGGAACCTGTGAGTCGAACCATAGTTCCCAGTTCAGGAGAAACTGGAAAGATCTATTATGGAGGTATGCAGTGATTTTTTCCATGCTTGCGAGATACCATACTTTATTGATGACCTGTTTAATAGGGGGGGGCTCCTTCTGTTTCCATTGAAGGGCAATTGAGCATCTAGCCGCGTTTAGGATCTGTGTCAGTAGTTTACCGGAGTTTGGGGGTGCGTTAGTAATGGGGAGGCCTAGCAGGAAGGACCAAGGGGCTTTTTGTACTTGGGTCTGGAGTACTGCACTCAACAGGCGTGCGACTGCATCCCAGAATATTGTGATTTTAGGGCACGTCCACCAAATGTGGAGGAAAGAGCCGTATTCCCCGCATTCTCTCCAGCACATGGGTGATGAGGATGGAAACATTTTGTGGAGTCTTGAGGGGACAAGATACCACCTGTATAATATTTTATATGCATTTTCCTTTACCAGGGTTGAGATAGAGGACTTCGCGACCGCGGTGAAAATGTCCGACCAGTCATAGTCCTCAGGCACCGGTCCTAGATCCCGTTCCCACTGGAGTACGAAGGCCGGGGTCGTCTTCTGGTCCTGAGTCTGGAGAAGGGAGTACAGCAGAGAGATGATTCCCCGCTCGAGTGGTTTGTGATAACAGTAGGACTCCAGCGTGGTGAGAGGTTGGAACGGGGACGAGTTTGATAAAGAAGTGACAAAGTGTCTCAGCTGGAAATAGGTGAAAGGGTTCGCCTCCGGGAAGTCAAATTTCGTCATGATGTCCGATAGAGGAGCGCAGGTTCCATCGGAGAGCATGTCCAGAGCAAAGCGGATGTTCCGTTCCACCCATGGACTCGAGCGGGTCAGTGACTGGCCCGGTGCGAAAGAAGGGTTGTCCCATAAGGGGGTAAGCGCCGAGGGAGATGACAGTAAGTGAAAGCGTCGCGTGCAATAGTCCCAGATCTGACAGGTGAAATCTAGCACCGGGTGCAATTGTAGGTGGGGAGATCTAGTTCTGGGAGGGGATAGGAGTAGGGATGACAAAGATGGGATGTGGCTAAGTGCCGTCTCCAGCTGAAGCCAGCGTAAAGTTTGTGTAGGGGCGAACCAGGTTACCGCCTGGCTGAGATGGGAGGCCAAATAATATAGACGGATGTCTGGGAAACCTCTACCCCCTTCCTGTACTGGTTTGCGCAGAGTTGAGAAGCCTATTCTAGGCACCTTGTTACTCCACACAAATCGGAGCATCCATGAGTGGACTTGTGCTAAGACAGATTCCGGAACCTTCACTGGTAGTGTCTGAAACAAATAAAGTAAGCGGGGGACAATGTTCATTTTCAGAGCTACAATGCGACCCAGCCAGGAAATAATTAGTGATTGCCATTTATGGAGGTCGGCTTTAAGGTTATTGAGCAGTGGCGAAAAGTTTTCCTTATATAGATCTCCGTAGCGGCGTGTAATAAAGATCCCCAGATAACGAATTTTAGAAGCGCACCAGGTGAATTTAAAGTTGCTTTGCATGTGGGATAATCGGGGAGGGGGGATGTGGAAGGGGAGAGCCTCCGTTTTGGACCAGTTAACTTTGTACCCCGAGACTTGGCCATATTCAAGGAGGAGGTCAAAAAGGTTCGGCAAAGAAGTATGTGGCGAGGAAAGCGATAGGAGGACATCGTCTGCAAACAGCGAGATTTTGTAAGTAGAACCCCCCACCCTCAGCCCCCCGATGTCGGGCGAGGCTCGGATGCGGGCCGCTAATGGCTCTATAACTAAGGCAAAGATCAGAGGCGAGAGTGGGCAGCCCTGTCTGGTTCCGTTGGAGATAACTAGAGGGTCCGACTGCACTCCATTCACAGATACTCTGGCGGAAGGGCTCGAGTACAAGGCCTGGATTCCTGTGAGAAATTCCCCCTGGAAGCCGAAATGGGCAAGAGTTTCGAATAGAAAGGGCCAGCCTATCCTGTCAAACGCCTTCTCCGCGTCCAGAGAAAGCAAAAGAGCAGGAGTGTGCGTAAGATTGATGTAATGAGCAAGACTAACAACACGTCTTGTGTTGTCTCGGGCTTGGCGGCCGGGGATAAATCCCACCTGATCATTATGGACTAGGTGTGGCAATACACTATTCAATCGGAGGGCTAAGATTTTTGCGTAGATCTTGATATCCGAGTTGAGTAGCGAGATAGGTCTATAGTTAGCGCAAATAGAAGCGTCTTTACCGTCCTTGGGAATAACTATAATTTTAGCCTCCAGAGCCGATTTGGAGAAAGAAGCCCCCTGTAGAACAGCGTTGAAGAGGGATGAAAGGTGGGGTGCAAGTTGGGGAAGAAAAGTCTTGTAATAGGCGGCCGTAAAGCCGTCTGGGCCCGGCGCCTTGGTAAGTTTTAGGGCTTTAACCACGGTGGCGATTTCTTCGTCGGATATCTTTGAGTTTAATCCTGCAGCGTCCAATGGGCTCAGACAAGGCAGTTGGCAGTGGGATAGGAAGGTGCGGATGGCCTCATGAAAGTCCGGATTCGATTGAGTGGGCCCATGGGCATTGTACAGCTTTTCGTAGAAGCGCGAGAAAGCTTCAGTAATACATTTAGGATCAGCTGTTTTCTTGCCAGAGGAGGACTGGATAGATAAGACGTTGTTCCTAGCAAGTTTAGCCCGAAGTCTAGAAGCTAGTAGTCGGTCAGCTTTATCCCCTTTTTCGTAAAAGGACTGATTAAGCCATTTCAGGCTAGTCTCTACCTTCGCTGTCAAGAGCATGTTTAGTTCCCCCTTGGCCGCGGACAAGGACGAGAGATCTGCTTCGGACCCTGTTTTTTTGTGTTTTTGTGAGAGGGACGCCACTAAGTCCGAGAGCTCCCGGATGCGTTTGGATCTGGTCCTCTTGTTATAAGATGAGGCACTAATCGGGCTTCCGCGTATTACTGCTTTGTGGGCGTCCCATAATAACATAGGGGAAATAGATGGGGATGTATTTGTTTTAAAGTAGTGTAAGATTTCGGTAGTTATGTGAGCTTTTGTTTGAGGGTTCAGAAGGAGTCTGTCATTCAGCCTCCAAACAGGGTGCCGGGCGGGAGGATGCGGGCCAGGGACGTCCACAGAAACCGGGCCGTGGTCTGACCATGTGCTAGGGTGGATGGAGGCGTCAAGGATACATTGGGCTGGCTCCGCACTTAGGAATATCATGTCCAATCTTGTGTAAACATCGAAGATGGGGGGAGTAATATGTGTAATCCCTAGCGTTTGACTCCTTCGCTCTCCAGGTGTCGAAGAGGAGGTGTTGTGACAGCAGATGGTTTAGAGCGGTTGCGTTGCGCGAGTGAGAGGAGCGCATGGATCTAGGCAGAGGTTTTGATCTGTCCAGGTCGCTATCCAGAGTCATATTAAAGTCCCCCCCCAACACCACGCTGCCGTTTCTGTGCAAGGCTAAGAGGCTATTTAGGGAGCGGAAGAAAGGGGCCTGAAGCTGGTTTGGAGCATATACGTTCAAGAACGTGTAGGGGGATCCGTTTAGCAACCCTACTAACAGCAAGTATCTGCCTTCAGGGTCCCTCAGTATTTCAGAGGGGGTAAAATCTAGGTGGCTGGCAAAGAGTATAGAGACCCCCTTCTTTTTGCGCATGGGGTCGCAAGCATGGAAAGATTGTGGAAAAGATTTTGATCTAAGTTCGGGATGCGACTTACCCGAGAAGTGGGTCTCCTGTAGAAATACGATGTCTCCCCTAAGTTGTTTAAGGGACTGGAATAAAAAAAGAGCGTTTACGTGGGCTGTTTAATCCCTTCGTGTTCAGGGAAGTTATTCTAAGAACCATGGTGTTGAGGTGGAGCACGATTCCTGTGGAAGCGCATCAGCGGGACCCCTGGGGAGAGAGGGGAAAGGAAAGGGGAGGAAATCAGAGAAAGAGGGGGAGAGAGAGTAAGAGAACAGAAGGAGCATAGGCAAAGATTAGTACCAGTAACTTGATAACAGAGAGAATCCATTCTCACTAGTCGGACCCAAGGAAGAAGGAGACCCGCAGGTCCAGTTCGTCCGACGTCGACCTCGGAGGTCGGGTGGGGGGTGGATGAACCCGGCCGATCGGAGAGGAGACCGGGTCCCGTGTGTGAACAAACTCAATTTAAATGTATATATTGCGGCTTATAGGCCAGAGGAGCTAACGGGGAAGGGAGGAGAGGGGGGGAAGGGGGGAGTGGAAGGGGGGGAGCCGCATATTACGGTTGGTAGGCAGAAGGAACCAACAGGGGGGGGAGAAGAGCAAGTTCGAGGGAACTGAAGGTAAACATGGTATGTCCATTACGAAGTAACAGTAGTGACATCGGGATCAGTTTAGATTAAGAAAAGAGGGTTCGGCCCAATCGGGCCGCCCGGGGCAGGAGCCCGCGCGGCCAGGCGCGTAGGTCCCTGCCCCAAGGGCCCGGGAAGGCCCACCCAAAACATATCCACCAAAACATCAAACGGTCAACAGCAGTTATCTAGAGGGCTCCTCGCCATCGAACGGGGGGTAAATGAACCCAGCCGATCGGAGAGGAGGCCGGGTCCCGTGTAGGAACCCAGGGTAAACACGGCGTGGCAGTCACAAGGCAACAATAACAACATTAATGGTAATATAAAGTAATAAGAAAGAGGCCGCGGCCCAGTCGGGCCACCCGGGACAGTAGCCCCCGCGGTCAGCCGCGTGAAGCCCCTGCCCCAGGGGCCCGAGAAGGCCCGCCCGCCAGACATGCAGCAGGACAATAAACAGTAAACCATTGTTACACAGAGGATCCAGCACCCCATGCGAGCCTCAGCAGAGTGCAACGAGTCCCCCTGAGGTACGCTGAGGGCCCGTTTGGGCATCGCGTCCCTGTAAGGCCTACAACATATGTCGGCTCATGTATCCAAAGAGGCGCGCGGTGACGGTCCAACTGTGCTCCAATCTGGAGGTGGGGCCGTGAGGAGAGGGGAGGTGTTGACTGGTAGAGGTCGCTGAGAGGTGGCCGGAGGGTCGGAGATGTTTAGTTGACGGAGCAATTGTAGGGCTTCGTCAGGAGATCTGGCAGAGAGGAATTTACCGTCCGCCCTGACCTGGAGGGCAAAAGGAAAGCCCCATCTATATCTGATGTTGTTGTCTCTCAGGGCTTTGGTTATGCCCTTTAGTTCCCGCCTCCTATTCAGCGTAACCGGTGACAGGTCCTGGAAGATTGAAAGATCGGAGCCTTCGAAGGAGGTAACCGGAGACCTCCGGGCTTTGGCGAAGACTTGGTCTTTGACCGCAAAGTAGTGAAACCGTAGGATCACATCTCTCGGTGTTTTAGCATCCTGAGATCTAGGGCGCAGGGCTCTGTGAGCTCTATCTAGGAGTAACATGTCGTCCGGAACGGAGGGAGCAAGAGTGCGGAAGAGGCGGAGCAGGTAATCCGTGAGGTGGGTTTGCTCCACCGTCTCGGGAACGTTGCGGATTCGAAGATTGTTCCGACGGCCTCTGTTGTCCAAATCTTCTTGTTTATCCGCCAACAGCATAACATCGGTACGCATTTGAGTCATCTCCTGTTCCGATTCTTGTTGAAAGGCGATGAGCTCCTCTTGTTTTCTTTCGATGGCATCAACTCTGGAGCCCAGGTTGTCCACATCGTTTTTCAGGCCCGAGACAGCCTCCTGCACCTCCGCGCGGATTGATTTTTTAATGTTGCGCATTTCGGACAAGAGGAGGGCGACGTCTGCTTTTGTGGCGGGTGTAGAGGAAGAGTCATCTTCTGAGTCCCGGTCAGAGGTGGGTGGGGGTGAGGCAGTTTTCCGAGTGGAGGATGGGGTAGAGTTCTTGAAGTAGCCCACCAAGTTATGGGCGTTCGTCTTTTTCCCCCCTTTAGGCATCGTGATGGAGAGGGGTGAGAAGGATTGGTAGTCAACACCTGGACAGGTATGGGGGAGCTCCTAAAGCATTAGAATGGCACACGGGACCTGGTGCGTTACATGGCAAGATCACATGTTGGACGATTCACAGGAGGGTGGCCCGCAGAGCCCGATCAAGTGCACCGATGTGGTAAGGAACACCCCTGAACCTCCAGCTAGTTTAGGATCTCCCAGGGTCCCTGTCAGGGTGATCTGATGGGCCGCGTCCGTTGTCTGTGTGGGCGTAAGAGGTGGCGCCCTGGGGGTGCCCCTGGCGGTATCAGTGTTCGTAGGCCCTTAGTTATATGTCGTCTAACCATAGTGAATGATTAGAGGGGGGAGAGCACTTGCCGGGTAGTGTGTCACCCCAGCTGCTGAGCGTTGCGGTGCCCCGTCGGCCGGATGTATGAGGCAGTGCAGCCAGTTGGGGGGACAGCGCCTATAAGATGAGCTTGGACCAAAAGGTCCTGTTCTGTGGGAGCACAGTCCAAGCGCAGCACCGCGAATCTGGGGAGGATAGGTGAAGGGTTAGGTAATTGCCCAGGCTCTCACCCCCCGCAGCTGTGCAGGTTTACACTGTGCTTATATATTCCGGGGCCCAGGAGGGGGATATTAATGTAAGGGGAGAGCAGCCACGGCGTCTCCACATAGGATTCCTCAGGGGAACTACAGCTGCGCCAGGCCTCTGCTAATATGTCTGCAGTGTATCCCGCCGGCCCGTCTGGCAGGCCAGTGTTTAATTTAATTTGCTCCCCAGCCGGGGAGGTAAGCAGGGCCAGGGGAAGCTCCTGGGTCGGATGTCAGGGGCGGGTGACGATGCCGGCAGACCGATCCCAAGACAGGGCCCGTCAGGCCGGCAGTATGGAGCCAGGAGCTACACCCGTGGATATGTTTGTGGTGTGTCGGAGCAGCGGGGAGGGATAGAGAGCTGTGGTGAGACGCTGGGAAGCACCAGCGTATGACTCACCCGCCGCACGGGGCCGCCGCCGTCCGCCGCTCACAGCTCCGTCTTCCTCGAACGCAGAGGTCCCCGGCAAGCTCCGGTTCGGGGGGGGGGAAGGTATCTCCCTCCGCCTGTCTGTAGTCCCCGCCGGTGTATGATGGGCTCGTCCTCCGGGTTGCGCCGTCTGCAGGTCTGTACCGGATGAGGGGGGGGGGGGGGAAACCGAACTCCAGCCCCCGGCTTCTGGTGGAGGGGAAGGCCGCAACCCGCGGGAACCCTTAGAAGGGCTCCCCGGCTCCGCGACCGAAACCCCTCGCCCTGGGTGACAAAGGGCACAGGTATCTCTATTTGTGCGCCTGTGGGGTTCTGCAAAACCCTGATTATAGCAGGTATGTGTGTGGGGCTGCAGGAGCTCACATGGAACGCTTCCTCTCAGCACACCAGCCAGGCCACGCCCCTATGGTTTAATATTTTTAGTTTATTTTTACTATTTTTCATTGTTATTTTTTTGTTGTATATTTACTCTTGGTTTTAGAAGGTATGTGGACACAGGTAGACTCAGGAGTGGGGTCACTTTGACACCTCAGAGGGGTTTAATGTTTTATAACGATATTTGACTTTTAATGTTTGGATTTTATGGGAGACACGGAATAGGTGAAGCCCAGGCGAAGGAGATATTTATGAAACTATTAATGCACTAAGTAATATATGGCAGCTGACAAAGATGTTTTTTGCACAAAGCCGTGTCTGATTTCATGTTGTTCACGGCATTGATTCACTGAAAGTTATGTATTGTTGTAGGACTGTTAGGCTGGTTGCCATGGACGCGCCTCCCGGCGCCGCCGCGTCACTTCCGGTGAGACGCGGATGACGTCAGTCTGAAGACCGGGACGGCGCGGCCAGCGGCACCGGCCAGAGGGGATGTTCCAGAGAGGGGATAAGTGGTATTTAAACACATTGTTTGTCACATAGCACTAATCCTGATGAAGGGGGTAACCCCGAAACGTTGATTTGCACTATTACATGGTTTGCTGTTTTTCAAGACTCCGAGTGCCGCCTCGTTATTTCCTGCTGTTTATATATATATATATATATATATATATTGTAAAAATCCCACGCTGTCTGATTTTTCTTCTAAATAGCATGAAGGTCAGTCACACATAAATTAAAACTCCCAGAGACTAAAATACAATGGCCTTATTTACACTAAGCTTTGAAATTCTATGAAGAAGGCAAACACCTTTGTTTACTGGGATAGCTGAGTTTCTATTTAAAACAATGAGTACTGAATTGTCATTGTCTCACCTGAAGGCAAAAACAAACGAAGAGACAATACTCAGGAACCGAAGCTGTTTAGAAAATCAATTAACAATAGCTAACCACAACACAAGACCAGACAGTTAGAAATCTAAGATATTAACATTCATAGTCTAAAACTCATGGAGATGTAGTTGTTTATATATATATATATATATATGTGTGTGTGTGTGTGTGTGTGTATATATATATATATATATATATATTTATATATATATATAAAATTCCTAACAAATTGTAATAGCAGGAGTATGTGTGTGTGTGTGTGTATATATATGAGTATATAGATATATGTATATCTTGAGGATTGAAATAGATAATCATATCATGTGTGGGATCATATTGTTCAAAGTCACGTAACATTAATCTGGTGGGAATAAGAATATTATTATATATTACCTCATTAAGTTATTAATAATACCAGATTTATGTATGATTAATGTGATGGGTTTAAATGGTCATGGGGCGGGAACTCAGATGTAAACAACAGAAACCACATCTCAAGTCCTAGCCATCGCCCACTTCTTGAACTGACCAATGGTCCCCGGTGCACAGGATATGTCCCACCCCCGAACCAATGGAAGAAGAGCAGTCAGTGTCTATTGTATTATGTTTTGATCTACTGAATAAAGAGCGAGCTGCAGGCCAGGTCACTATCACAGACTCTGAAGGTCATCACCCGTGATGACTGAGGACCAGACCGGGAAGCGCAGGCGAAACCAAAAGTATGTAACATTGAATTTAGCCATTATTCTGTTGTAGATTTATCTTGTTAGCCTTGTAGTGTATAATTTGTATTGTTATCCCCTTTCAAATAATCCACTGTGGCGTTAGAACCCAGCGGTTTACTACAAATCGGTGTTGTGTCCTCATTTCCTTGCTAGGGTTTTAAAGTGTTTTACATTGAATAACTGTATAAGGTTTTAAGGTGTATTAATTGGGTGCGTACGCACTGCGTGTACTTTGTACCCACAGCTCGGCGTTTGTACGTAGAGTCCGTACATGGTACGAGACTCATTACGCAAATAGCGTAAAAGGGTACGTAGCGTGTGTATTAAGTTAAGGGGCCGCAGCGGCTCCATGGTAAAAGTGTGTTTTAAGGTATAACTTTGTGTTTTAAGGTAATATAGACATTATCAGGAAGTATATATCAGAATACTCGTACAATATATTCTGGTAGAGGTACACTTGTTCTTAACTAACGCTGTCTTATTATTGACATGTTGAATACTTCAGTGTCTGTAATATCATGGTGCGGATGTACAGAGGAGACCTTGCCCTGCGGTCCCGGAGACCAGTCGCAGCTACTCAGAAAAGATGGCGCCCAGCGTCTCAGTCAGGGAGTGAGGTAGAGTGTGAGGCAGCTCCAGGGCGGGAACACCAGCAGTAGATGGCGCCCAGCGTCTCAGTCAGGGAGTGAGGTAGAGTGTGAGGCAGCTCCAGGGCAGGAACACCAGCAGTAGATGGCGCCCAGCGTCTCAGTCAGGGAGTGAGGTAGAGTGTGAGGCAGCTCCAGGGTGGGAACACCAGCAGTAGATGGCGCCCAGTGTCTCAGTCAGGGAGTGAGGTAGAGTGTGAGGCAGCTCCAGGGCGGGAACACAAGCAGTAGATGGCGCCCAGTGTCTCAGTCAGGGAGTGAGGTAGAGTGTGAGGCAGCTCCAGGGCTGGAACACCAGCAGTAGATGGCGCCCAGCGTCTCAGTCAGGGAGTGAGGTAGAGTGTGAGGCAGCTCCAGGGCAGGAACACCAGCAGTAGATGGCGCCCAGCGTCTCAGTCAGGGAGTGAGGTAGAGTGTGAGGCAGCTCCAGGGCGGGAACACCAGCAGTAGATGGCGCCCAGTGTCTCAGTCAGGGAGTGAGGTAGAGTGTGAGGCAGCTCCAGGGTGGGAACACCAGCAGTAGATGGCGCCCAGCGTCTCAGTCAGGGAGTGAGGTAGAGTGTGAGGCAGCTCCAGGGCGGGAACACCAGCAGTAGATGGCGCCTGGAGCTGGTGGAGGGGCTACAGGTCAGCGCCTTATCCCCTATGCTGCTCCTCACGACCGGGTACTACGGAGTCTTAGTAAAGTGGGCATTAGTACACCCGACCTATACTCCTATGCCCTGGTGGATATAGTGGGGTCCCTGCTCTGTTACAGTGTCCACGCCAGCGTAGCAGTCCGTATCCTTAGACTGCTACCGGAACGCGATTTAATGGCAGGTCCCGTCTGGAGGACTCTCTTACCTCCTCCCTTCAGCAGCAGCCACGTGATCCAGGAGAGCGTCTGCGGTGGTGTGCCCAGGAACCGGAGCGCCTCCGCCACAAGTACCCGGGAGCAGGAGTATGCAACGCCGCTGGGGAGGTGACGGAGCCGCAGCACAGAATGTCACACCGACCTATGAAGTGCTGCGACCCTTGAAGTCTTCTAATAAAAAGCTTTTCCAGGGCCGCCCAGCGCAGCCCCCCATGTCATGTGACCTGCTCTGCAGGCACCAACTGTAATACTGAGCTCCAGTGCCTGGAGGCGGGGTTATAGAGGAGGCCCCACAATGCATCCTGGGACAGTCTAAAGCTTTAGCCTGTAGGTGCCTCTGGAACAAGATCCAGCTCTACACCCCAATGTATTTCCTGTGGAACAGTGTACCCCGCTGCAGAAGTACATTGTATATAAATATCTTATGCCGATTCCAAATTATGGCGATGAAAAGTTTTCAAAAATCTGTCAAAAATGCACAAAATAGAATATTCTCACATCACCGCTGCAACACTCCTACACACATCACCGCAGCAACACTCCTACACACATCACCGCAGCAACACTCCTACACACATCACCGCAGCAACACTCCTACACACATCACCGCAGCAACACTCCTACACACATCACCGCAGCAACACTCCTACACACATCACCGCAGCAACACTCCTACACACATCACCGCAGCAACACTCCTACACACATCACCGCAGCAACACTCCTACACACATCACCGCAGCAACACTCCTACACACATCACCGCAGCAACACTCCTACACACATCACCGCAGCAACACTCCTACACACATCACCGCAGCAACACTCCTACACACATCACCGCAGCAACACTCCTACACACATCACCGCAGCAACACTCCTACACACATCACCGCAGCAACACTCCTACACACATCACCGCAGCAACACTCCTACACACATCACCGCAGCAACACTCCTACACACATCACCGCAGCAACACTCCTACACACATCACCGCTGCAACACTCCTACACACATCACCGCTGCAACACTCCTACACACATCACCGCAGCAACACTGCTACACACATCACCGCAGCAACACTCCTACACACATCACCGCAGCAACACTCCTACACACATCACCGCAGCAACACTCCTACACACATCACCGCTGCAACACTCCTACACACATCACCGCAGCAACACTCCTACACACATCACCGCAGCAACACTCCTACACACATCACCGCAGCAACACTCCTACACACATCACCACAGCAACACTCCTACACACATCACCACTGCAACACTCCTACACACATCACCGCAGCAACACTCCTACACACATCACCGCAGCAACACTCCTACACACATCACCGCTGCAACACTCCTACACACATCACCGCAGCAACACTCCTGCACACATCACCGCAGCAACACTCCTACACACATCACCGCAGCAACACTCCTACACACATCTCCGCAGCAACACTCCTACACACATCTCCGCAGCAACACTCCTACACACATCACCGCTGCAACACTCCTACACACATCACCGCAGCAACACTCCTACACACATCACCGCTGCAACACTCCTACACACATCACCACTGCAACACTCCTACACACATCACCGCAGCAACACTCCTACACACATCACCGCAACAACACTCCTACACACATCACCGCAGCAACACTCCTACACACATCACCGCAGCAACACTCCTACTCACATCACCGCAGCAACACACATCACCACTGCAACACTCATACACACATCACCGCAGCAACACTCCTACACACATCACCGCAACACTCCTACACACATCACCGCAGCAACACTCCTACTCACATCACCGCAGCAACACACATCACCGCAGCAACACTCCAACACACATCACCGCAGCAACACTCCTACACACATCACCGCAGCAACATACACCACTGCAACACTCCTACACACATCACCGCAGCAACACTCCTACACACATCACCGCAGCAACACACATCACCACTGCAACACTCCTACACACATCACCGCAGCAACACTCCAACACACATCACCGCAGCAACACTCCTACACACATCACCGCAGCAACACACATCACCACTGCAACACTCCTACACACATCACCGCAGCAACACTCCTACACACATCACCGCAGCAACACTCCTACACACATCACCGCAGCAACACACATCACCACTGCAACACTCCTACACACATCACCGCAGCAACACTCCAACACACATCACCGCAGCAACACTCCTACACACATCACCGCAGCAACACTCCTACACACATCACCACTGCAACACTCCTACACACATCACCGCAGCAACACTCCTACACACATCACCGCAGCAACACTCCTACACACATCACCACTGCAACACTCCTACACACATCACCGCAGCAACACTCCTACACACATCACCGCAGCAACACTCCTACACACATCACCGCAGCAACACACATCACCACTGCAACACTCCTACACACATCACCGCAGCAACACACATCACCACTGCAACACTCCTACACACATCACCGCAGCAACACTCCTACACACATCACCGCAGCAACACTCCTACACACATCACCGCAGCAACACTCCTACACACATCACCGCAGCAACACTCCTACACACATCACCGCAGCAACACTCCTACACACATCACCACTGCAACACTCCTACACACATCACCGCAGCAACACTCCAACACACATCACCGCAGCAACACTCCTACACACATCACCGCAGCAACACTCCTACACACATCACCGCAGCAACACACATCACCACTGCAACACTCCTACACACATCACCGCAGCAACACTCCAACACACATCACCGCAGCAACACTCCTACACACATCACCGCAGCAACACACATCACCACTGCAACACTCCTACACACATCACCGCAGCAACACTCCCACACACATCACCGCAGCAACACTCCTACACACATCACCGCAGCAACACACATCACCACTGCAACACTCCTACACACATCACCGCAGCAACACTCCAACACACATCACCGCAGCAACACTCCTACACACATCACCGCAGCAACACTCCTACACACATCACCACTGCAACACTCCTACACACATCACCGCAGCAACACTCCTACACACATCACCGCAGCAACACTCCCACACACATCACCGCAGCAACACTCCTACACACATCACCGCAGCAACACTCCTACACACATCACCGCAGCAACACACATCACCACTGCAACACTCCTACACACATCACCGCAGCAACACACATCACCACTGCAACACTCCTACACACATCACCGCAGCAACACTCCTACACACATCACCGCAGCAACACTCCTACACACATCACCGCAGCAACACTCCTACACACATCACCGCAGCAACACTCCTACACACATCACCGCAGCAACACTCCTACACACATCACCGCAGCAACACTCCTACACACATCACCACTGCAACACTCCTACACACATCACCGCAGCAACACTCCTACACACATCACCGCAGCAACACTCCTACACACATCACCGCTGCAACACTCCTACACACATCACCGCAGCAACACTCCTACACACATCACCGCTGCAACACTCCTACACACATCACCGCAGCAACACTCCTACACACATCACCGCAGCAACACTCCTACACACATCACCGCAGCAACACTCCTACACACATCACCGCAGCAACACTCCTACTCACATCACCGCAGCAACACACATCACCACTGCAACACTCATACACACATCACCGCAGCAACACTCCTACACACATCACCGCAACACTCCTACACACATCACCGCAGCAACACTCCTACTCACATCACCGCAGCAACACATCACCACTGCAACACTTATACACACATCACCGCAGCAACACTCCAACACACATCACCGCAGCAACACTCCTACACACATCACCGCAGCAACATACATCACCACTGCAACACTCCTACACACATCACCGCAGCAACACTCCAACACACATCACCGCAGCAACACTCCTACACACATCACCGCAGCAACACTCCTACACACATCACCGCAGCAACACACATCACCACTGCAACACTCCTACACACATCACCGCAGCAACACTCCAACACACATCACCGCAGCAACACTCCTACACACATCACCGCAGCAACACACATCACCACTGCAACACTCCTACACACATCACCACTGCAACACTCCTACACACATCACCGCGGCAACACTCCTACACACATCACCGCAGCAACACTCCTACTCACATCACCGCAGCAACACATCACCACTGCAACACTTATACACACATCACCGCAGCAACACTCCAACACACATCACCGCAGCAACACTCCTACACACATCACCGCAGCAACATACATCACCACTGCAACACTCCTACACACATCACCGCAGCAACACTCCAACACACATCACCGCAGCAACACTCCTACACACATCACCGCAGCAACATACATCACCACTGCAACACTCCTACACACATCACCGCAGCAACACACATCACCACTGCAACACTCCTACACACATCACCGCAGCAACACTCCAACACACATCACCGCAGCAACACTCCTACACACATCACCGCAGCAACACACATCACCACTGCAACACTCCTACACACATCACCGCAGCAACACTCCTACACACATCACCGCAGCAACACTCCTACACACATCACCGCAGCAACACACATCACCACTGCAACACTCCTACACACATCACCGCAGCAACACTCCAACACACATCACCGCAGCAACACTCCTACACACATCACCGCAGCAACACTCCTACACACATCACCACTGCAACACTCCTACACACATCACCGCAGCAACACTCCTACACACATCACCGCAGCAACACTCCTACACACATCACCACTGCAACACTCCTACACACATCACCGCAGCAACACTCCTACACACATCACCGCAGCAACACTCCTACACACATCACCGCAGCAACACACATCACCACTGCAACACTCCTACACACATCACCGCAGCAACACACATCACCACTGCAACACTCCTACACACATCACCGCAGCAACACTCCTACACACATCACCGCAGCAACACTCCTACACACATCACCGCAGCAACACTCCTACACACATCACCGCAGCAACACTCCTACACACATCACCGCAGCAACACTCCTACACACATCACCACTGCAACACTCCTACACACATCACCGCAGCAACACTCCAACACACATCACCGCAGCAACACTCCTACACACATCACCGCAGCAACACTCCTACACACATCACCGCAGCAACACACATCACCACTGCAACACTCCTACACACATCACCGCAGCAACACTCCAACACACATCACCGCAGCAACACTCCTACACACATCACCGCAGCAACACACATCACCACTGCAACACTCCTACACACATCACCGCAGCAACACTCCCACACACATCACCGCAGCAACACTCCTACACACATCACCGCAGCAACACACATCACCACTGCAACACTCCTACACACATCACCGCAGCAACACTCCAACACACATCACCGCAGCAACACTCCTACACACATCACCGCAGCAACACTCCTACACACATCACCACTGCAACACTCCTACACACATCACCGCAGCAACACTCCTACACACATCACCGCAGCAACACTCCTACACACATCACCGCAGCAACACTCCTACACACATCACCGCAGCAACACTCCTACACACATCACCGCAGCAACACACATCACCACTGCAACACTCCTACACACATCACCGCAGCAACACACATCACCACTGCAACACTCCTACACACATCACCGCAGCAACACTCCTACACACATCACCGCAGCAACACTCCTACACACATCACCGCAGCAACACACATCACCACTGCAACACTCCTACACACATCACCGCAGCAACACTCCAACACACATCACCGCAGCAACACTCCTACACACATCACCGCAGCAACACTCCTACACACATCACCGCAGCAACACTCCTACACACATCACCACAGCAACACTCCTACACACATCACCGCAGCAACACTCCTACACACATCACCGCAGCAACACTCCTACACACATCACCGCAGCAACACTCCTACACACATCACCACTGCAACACTCCTACACACATCACCGCAGCAACACTCCTACACACATCACCGCAGCAACACTCCTACACACATCACCGCAGCAACACTCCTACACACATCACCACAGCAACACTCCTACACACATCACCACTGCAACACTCCTACACACATCACCGCAGCAACACTCCTACACACATCACCGCAGCAACACTCCTACACACATCACCGCAGCAACACTCCTACACACATCACCGCAGCAACACTCCTACACACATCACCGCAGCAACACTCCTACACACATCACCGCTGCAACACTCCTACACACATCACCGCAGCAACACTGCTACACACATCACCGCAGCAACACTCCTACACACATCACCGCAGCAACACTCCTACACACATCACCGCAGCAACACTCCTACACACATCACCGCAGCAACACTCCTACACACATCACCGCAGCAACACTCCTACACACATCACCGCAGCAACACTCCTACACACATCACCGCAGCAACACTCCTACACACATCACCACAGCAACACTCCTACACACATCACCACTGCAACACTCCTACACACATCACCGCAGCAACACTCCTACACACATCACCGCAGCAACACTCCTACACACATCACCGCTGCAACACTCCTACACACATCACCGCAGCAACACTCCTACACACATCACCGCTGCAACACTCCTACACACATCACCACTGCAACACTCCTACACACATCACCGCAGCAACACTCCTACACACATCACCGCAGCAACACTCCTACACACATCACCGCAGCAACACTCCTACACACATCACCGCAGCAACACTCCTACTCACATCACCGCAGCAACACACATCACCACTGCAACACTCATACACACATCACCGCAGCAACACTCCTACACACATCACCGCAACACTCCTACACACATCACCGCAGCAACACTCCTACTCACATCACCGCAGCAACACACATCACCACTGCAACACTTATACATACATCACCGCAGCAACACTCCAACACACATCACCGCAGCAACACTCCTACACACATCACCGCAGCAACATACATCACCACTGCAACACTCCTACACACATCACCGCAGCAACACTCCAACACACATCACCGCAGCAACACTCCTACACACATCACCGCAGCAACATACATCACCACTGCAACACTCCTACACACATCACCGCAGCAACACTCCAACACACATCACCGCAGCAACACTCCTACACACATCACCGCAGCAACACACATCACCACTGCAACACTCCTACACACATCACCGCAGCAACACTCCTACACACATCACCGCAGCAACACTCCTACACACATCACCGCAGCAACACACATCACCACTGCAACACTCCTACACACATCACCGCAGCAACACTCCAACACACCATCACCGCAGCAACACTCCTACACACATCACCGCAGCAACACTCCTACACACATCACCACTGCAACACTCCTACACACATCACCGCAGCAACACTCCTACACACATCACCGCAGCAACACTCCTACACACATCACCACTGCAACACTCCTACACACATCACCGCAGCAACACTCCTACACACATCACCGCAGCAACACTCCTACACACATCACCGCAGCAACACACATCACCACTGCAACACTCCTACACACATCACCGCAGCAACACACATCACCACTGCAACACTCCTACACACATCACCGCAGCAACACTCCTACACACATCACCGCAGCAACACTCCTACACACATCACCGCAGCAACACTCCAACACACATCACCGCAGCAACACTCCTACACACATCACCGCAGCAACACTCCAACACACATCACCGCAGCAACACTCCTACACACATCACCGCAGCAACACACATCACCACTGCAACACTCCTACACACATCACCGCAGCAACACTCCCACACACATCACCGCAGCAACACTCCTACACACATCACCGCAGCAACACACATCACCACTGCAACACTCCTACACACATCACCGCAGCAACACTCCAACACACATCACCGCAGCAACACTCCTACACACATCACCGCAGCAACACTCCTACACACATCACCACTGCAACACTCCTACACACATCACCGCAGCAACACTCCTACACACATCACCGCAGCAACACTCCTACACACATCACCGCAGCAACACTCCTACACACATCACCGCAGCAACACTCCTACACACATCACCGCAGCAACACACATCACCACTGCAACACTCCTACACACATCACCGCAGCAACACACATCACCACTGCAACACTCCTACACACATCACCGCAGCAACACTCCTACACACATCACCGCAGCAACACTCCTACACACATCACCGCAGCAACACACATCACCACTGCAACACTCCTACACACATCACCGCAGCAACACTCCAACACACATCACCGCAGCAACACTCCTACACACATCACCGCAGCAACACTCCTACACACATCACCGCAGCAACACTCCTACACACATCACCACAGCAACACTCCTACACACATCACCGCAGCAACACTCCTACACACATCACCGCAGCAACACTCCTACACACATCACCGCAGCAACACTCCTACACACATCACCACTGCAACACTCCTACACACATCACCGCAGCAACACTCCTACACACATCACCGCAGCAACACTCCTACACACATCACCGCAGCAACACTCCTACACACATCACCGCAGCAACACTCCTACACACATCACCACAGCAACACTCCTACACACATCACCACTGCAACACTCCTACACACATCACCGCAGCAACACTCCTACACACATCACCGCAGCAACACTCCTACACACATCACCGCAGCAACACTCCTACACACATCACCGCAGCAACACTCCTACACACATCACCGCAGCAACACTCCTACACACATCACCGCAGCAACACTCCTACACACATCACCGCAGCAACACACATCACCACTGCAACACTCCTACACACATCACCGCAGCAACACACATCACCACTGCAACACTCCTACACACATCACCGCAGCAACACTCCTACACACATCACCGCAGCAACACTCCTACACACATCACCGCAGCAACACTCCTACACACATCACCGCAGCAACACTCCTACACACATCACCGCAGCAACACTCCAACACACATCACCGCAGCAACACTCCTACACACATCACCGCAGCAACACACATCACCACTGCAACACTCCTACACACATCACCGCAGCAACACTCCTACACACATCACCGCAGCAACACTCCTACACACATCACCGCAGCAACACACATCACCACTGCAACACTCCTACACACATCACCGCAGCAACACTCCAACACACATCACCGCAGCAACACTCCTACACACATCACCGCAGCAACACTCCTACACACATCACCACTGCAACACTCCTACACACATCACCGCAGCAACACTCCTACACACATCACCGCAGCAACACTCCTACACACATCACCGCAGCAACACTCCTACACACATCACCGCAGCAACACTCCTACACACATCACCGCAGCAACACACATCACCACTGCAACACTCCTACACACATCACCGCAGCAACACACATCACCACTGCAACACTCCTACACACATCACCGCAGCAACACTCCTACACACATCACCGCAGCAACACTCCTACACACATCACCGCAGCAACACACATCACCACTGCAACACTCCTACACACATCACCGCAGCAACACTCCAACACACATCACCGCAGCAACACTCCTACACACATCACCGCAGCAACACTCCTACACACATCACCACAGCAACACTCCTACACACATCACCGCAGCAACACTCCTACACACATCACCGCAGCAACACTCCTACACACATCACCGCAGCAACACTCCTACACACATCACCGCAGCAACACTCCTACACACATCACCGCAGCAACACTCCTACACACATCACCGCAGCAACACTCCTACACACATCACCACAGCAACACTCCTACACACATCACCACTGCAACACTCCTACACACATCACCGCAGCAACACTCCTACACACATCACCGCAGCAACACTCCTACACACATCACCGCAGCAACACTCCTACACACATCACCGCAGCAACACTCCTACACACATCACCGCAGCAACACTCCTACACACATCACCGCTGCAACACTCCTACACACATCACCGCAGCAACACTCCTACACACATCACCGCTGCAACACTCCTACACACATCACCGCTGCAACACTCCTACACACATCACCGCAGCAACACTCCTACACACATCACCGCAGCAACACTCCTACACACATCACCGCAGCAACACTCCTACACACATCACCGCAGCAACACTCCTACACACATCACCGCAGCAACACTCCTACACACATCACCACAGCAACACTCCTACACACATCACCACTGCAACACTCCTACACACATCACCGCAGCAACACTCCTACACACATCACCGCAGCAACACTCCTACACACATCACCGCTGCAACACTCCTACACACATCACCGCAGCAACACTCCTACACACATCACCGCTGCAACACTCCTACACACATCACCACTGCAACACTCCTACACACATCACCGCAGCAACACTCCTACACACATCACCGCAGCAACACTCCTACACACATCACCGCAGCAACACTCCTACACACATCACCGCAGCAACACTCCTACTCACATCACCGCAGCAACACACATCACCACTGCAACACTCATACACACATCACCGCAGCAACACTCCTACACACATCACCGCAACACTCCTACACACATCACCGCAGCAACACTCCTACTCACATCACCGCAGCAACACACATCACCACTGCAACACTTATACATACATCACCGCAGCAACACTCCAACACACATCACCGCAGCAACACTCCTACACACATCACCGCAGCAACATACATCACCACTGCAACACTCCTACACACATCACCGCAGCAACACTCCAAC